>NW_026646408.1:0-254520 GCF_949987535.1 Balaenoptera acutorostrata
TCCAGAAAAAGAATTCAAAATAATGATAGTGAAGATGATCCAGGACCTCTGAATAAGAATGGAGGCAAAGATTGAGAAGATGCAAGAAATGATTAACAAAGACCTAGAAGAATTAAAGAACAAACAAACAGAGATGACCAATACAATAACTGAAATGAAACCTACACTAGAAGGACTCAATAGCAGAATAACTGAGGCAGAAAAATGGATAAGTGACCTGGAAGACAGAATGGTGGAATTCACTGCTGCGGAACAGACTAAAGAAAAAAGAATGAAAAGAAATGAAGACAGCCTAAGAGACCTCTGGGAAAACATTAAACGCAACAACATTCACATTATAGGGGTCCCAGAAGGTGAAGAGAGAGAGAAAGGACCAGAGAAAATATTTGAAGAGATTATAGTCGAAAACTTCCCTAACATGGGAAAGGAAATAGCCACCCAAGTCCAGGAAGCGCAGAGAGTCCCATACAGGATAAACCCAAGGAGAAACACGCCGAGACACATAGTAATCAAAGTGGCAAAAATTAAAGACAAAGAAAAATTATTGAAAGCAGCAAGGGAAAACGACAAATAACATACAAGGGAACTCCCATAAGGTTAACAGCTGATTTCTCAGCAGAAACTCTACAAGCCAGAAGGGAGTGGCATGATATACTTAAAGTGATGAAAGGGAAGAACCTACAACCAAGATTACTCTACCCGGCAAGGATCTCATTCAGATTTGATGGAGAAATCAAAAGCTTTACAGACAAGCAAAAGCTAAGAGAATTCAGCACCACCAAACCAGCTCTACAACAAATGCTAAAGGAACTTCTCTAAGTGGGAAACACAAGAGAAGAAAAGGACCTACAAAAACAAACCCAAAACAATTAAGAAAATGGTCATAGGAACATACATATCAATAATTACCTTAAACGTAAATGGATTAAATGCCCCAACCAAAAGACATAGACTGGCTGAATGGATACAAAAACAAGACCCATATATATGCTGTCTACAAGAGACCCACTTTAGACCTAGGGACACATACAGACTGAAAGTGAGGGGATGGAAAAAGGTATTCCATGCAAATGGAAATCAAAAGAAAGGTGGAGTAACTATACTCATATCAGATAAAATAGACTTTAAAATAAAGAATTTTACAAGAGACAAGGAAGGACACTACATAATGATCAAGGGATCAATCCAAGAAGAAGATATAACAATTATAAATATATATGCACCCAACATAGGAGCACCTCAATACATAAGGCGACTGCTAACAGCTATAAAAGAGGAAATTGACAGTAACACAATCATAGTGGGGGACTTCAACACCTCACTTACACCAATGGACAGATCATCCAAAATGAAAATAAATAAGGAAACAGAAGCTTTAAATGACACAATAGACCAGATAGATTTAATTGATATATATAGTACATTCCATCCAAAAACAGCAGATTACACGTTCTTCTCAAGTGCGCACAGAACATTCTCCAGGATAGATCACATCTTGGGTCACAAATCAAGCCTCAGTAAATTTAAGAAACTTGAAATCATATCCAGCATCTTTTCTGACCACAACACTATGAGATGAGAAATGAATTACAGGGAAAAAAGCGTAAAAAAGACAAACACATGGAGGCTAAACAATACGTTACTAAATAACCAAGAGATCACTGAAGAAATCAAAGAGGAAATTAAAAAATACCTAGAGACAAATGACAATGAAAACACGACGACCCAAAACCTATGGGATGCAGCTAAAGCAGTTCTAAGAGGGAAGTTTATAGCTATACAAGCCTACCTAAAGAAACAAGAAAAATCTCAAGTAAAGAATCTAACCTTACACCTAAAGAAACTAGAGAAAGAAGAACAAACAAAACCCAAAGTTAGCAGAAGGAAAGAAATCATAAAGATCAGAGCGGAAATAAATGAAATAGAAACAAAGAAAACAATAGCAAAGATCAATAAAACTAAAAGTTGGTTCTTTGAGAAGATAAACAAAATTGATAAGCCATTAGCCAGACTCATCAAGAAAAAGAGGGAGAGGACTCAAATCAATAAAATCAGAAATGAAAAAGGAGAAGTTACAACAGACACCGCAGAAATACAAAGCATCCTAAGAGACTACTACAAGCAACTTTATCCCAATAAAATGGACAACCTGGAAGAAATGGACAAATTTTTAGAAAGGTATAACCTTCCAAGACTGAACCAGGAAGAAACAGAAAATATGAACAGACCAATCACAAGTAAAGAAATTGAAACTGTGATTAAAAATCTTCCAACAAACAAAAGTCCAGGACCAGATGGCTTCACAGGTGAATTCTATCAAACATTTAGAGAAGAGCTAACACCTATCCTTCTCAAACTCTTCCAAAAAATTGCAGAGGAAGGAACACTCCCAAACTCATTCTATGAGGCCACCATCACCCTGATCCCAAAACCAGACAAAGACACTACAAAGAAAGAAAATTACAGACCAATATCACTGATGAATATAGATGCAAAAATCCTCAACAAAATACTAGCAAACAGAATCCAACAACACATTAAAAGGATCATACACCATGATCAAGTGGGATTTATCCCAGGGATGCAAGGATTCTTCAATATACGCAAATCAATCAATGTGATACACCATATTAGAAATTGAAGAATAAAAACCATATGATCATCTCAATAGATGCAGAAAAATCTTTTGACAAAATTCAACACCCATTTATGATAAAAACTCTCCAGAAAATGGGCGTAGAGGGAACCTACCTCAACATAATAAAGGCCATATATGACAAACCCACAGCAAACATCATTCTCAATGGTGAAAAACTGAAAGCATTTCCTCTAAGATCAGGAACGAGACAAGGATGTCCACTCTCACCACTATTATTCAACATAGTTCTGGAAGTCCTAGCCACGGCAATCAGAGAAGAAAAAGAAATAAAGGGAATACAAATTGGAAAAGAAGAGGTAAAACTGTCACTGTTTGCGGATGACATGATACTATACATAGAGAATCCTAAAACTGCCACCAGAAAACTGCTAGAGCTAATTAATGAATATGGTAAAGTTGCAGGATACAAAAGTAATGCACAGAAATCTCTTGCATTCCTATACACTAATGATGAAAAATCTGAAAGAGAAATTATGGAAACACTCCCATTTACCATTGCAACAAAAAGAATAAAATACCTAGGAATACACCTACCTAGGGAGACAAAAGACCTGTATGCAGAAAACTATAAGACACTGATGAAAGAAATTAAAGATGATACCAACAGATGGAGAGATATGCCATGTTCTTGGACTGGAAGAATCAACATTGTGAAAATGACTATACTACCCAAAGCAATCTACAGATTCAATGCAATCCCTATCAAATTACCAATGGCATTTTTTACGGAGCTAGAACAAATCATCTTAAAATTTGTATGGAGACACAAAAGACCCCGAATAGCCAAAGCAGTCTTGAGGCAAAAAAATGGAGCTGGAGGAATCAGACTCCCTGACTTCAGACTATACTACAAAGCTACAGTAATCAAGACAATATGGTACTGGCACAAAAACAGAAACATACATCAATGGAACAAGATAGAAAGCCCAGAGATTAACCCACGCACCTATGGTCAACTAATCTATGACAAAAGAGGCAAAGATATACAATGGAGAAAAGCCAGTCTCTTCAATAAGTGGTGCTGGGAAAACTGGACAGCTACATGGAAAAGAATGAAATTAGAACACTCCCTAACACCATACACAAGAATAAACTCAAAATGGATTAGAGACCTAAATATAAGACTGGACACTATAAAACTCTTAGAGGAAAACATAGGAAGAACACTCTTTGACATAAATCACAGCAAGATCTTTTTTGATCCACCTCCTAGAGAAATGGAAATAAAAACAAAAATAAACAAATGGGACCTAATGAAACTTCAAAGCTTTTGCACAGCAAAGGAAACCATAAACAAGACGAAAAGACAACCCTCAGAATGGGAGAAAATATTTGCAAACGAATCAACGGACAAAGGATTAATCCCCAAAATATATAAACAGCTCATTCAGCTCAATATTAAAGAAACAAACACCCCAATCCAAAAATGGGCAGAAGACCTAAATAGACATTTCTCCAAAGAAGACATACAGACGGCCACGAAGCACATGAAAAGATGCTCAACATCACTAATTATTAGAGAAATGCAAATCAAAACTACAATGAGGTATCACCTCACACCAGTTAGAATGGGCATCATCAGAAAATCTACAAAGAACAAATTCTGGAGAGGGTGTGGAGAAAAGGGAACCCTCTTGCACTGTTGGTGGGAATGTAAATTGATACAGCCACTATGGAGAACAATATGGAGGTTCCTTCAAAAACTAAAAATAGAATTACCATATGACCCAGCAATCCCACTACTGGGCATATACCCAGAGAAAACCGTAATTCAAAAAGACACATGCACCCAAATGTTCATTGCAGCACTATTTACAATAGCCAGGTCATGGAAGCAACCTAAATGCCCATCAACAGACGAATGGATAAAGAAGTTGTGGTACATATATACAATGGAATATTACTCAGCCATAAAACGGAACGAAATTGAGTCATTTGTTGAGACGTGGATGGATCTAGAGACTGTCATACAGAGTGAAGTAAGTCAGAAAGAGAAAAACAAATATCGTATATTAACGCATGTATGTGGAACCTAGAAAAATGGTACAGATGAGCAAGTTTGCAGGGCAGAAGTTGAGACACAGATGTAGAGAACGGACATATGGACACAAAGGGGGGAAAACTGCGGTGGGGTGGGGATGGTGGTGTGCTGAATTGGGCGATTGGGATTGACATGTATACACTGATGTGTATAAAATTGATGCCTAATAAGAACCTGCAGTATAAAAAAACAAACAAACAAAACAACTAATACTAAACTTTCATTGGGTTATTTGTATGGAAATATGTTAATATAAATGTTTCAGACATTACATGAAATTTCTAAAAATCTTGTATTGTGGGGAAATATGTATGGAAATATGTTAATATAAATGTTTCAGACATTATATGAAATTTCAAATCAAGGCCCAATGTGAGGGAACTTTCTGGGATAATGGAATTGTTGTATATCTTGATAGAGATTTTGGTTACATGGGTGGATGTATTTATTAGAACTTAGGCAAGTATACACTTGTGCATTCTAACATATAACTTAACTTTTAAAATATAGAATATAAATACTGAAAACTACTTAAGATGTTTAGAGGTGAAGGATACTGCTGTCTGCAACTTACTTTGAAATGAATAAAAATAGGATCAATAGATGATAGACAGGTGAATATATATGTGATGAAGCGAAAGTAGCAAAATGTTAAATATAGATTCTAAGTGTTGGCTTTCTGAGTATGCACTGAGAAGTTTTTTCAACTATTGTATTTGTTTGAATTTTTAAAATAAAGTGTTGGGGGTGAAATCATGGCCCATTGAATTAACTGCTATGTATCTCACAGTTCAGTTTCCTTTTTTACAAATTGCAGTTAATAATACCCAGGTTGAACATACACATATTTATTCTAAGGACTAAAAGAGACAGCGACACATTTTTGAGGCCAATGGGGAGATGGATAATTGCCAGTTTATTAGACTAATCTGTGTAGCTTAATAGAAAAACTGAAAACCATTTGTAGAATTTGATGTTACTTTATTACATTAACCCTGCTGATACAACCTTTTTTAAACAAGTTTATTACCGACACTTAAAACTGAACTTGTAGTTAAGGTTACTATAATCAGACAGTAGCATTTCCTCAGTTTTCACCCCACAGTCCAAAGTATAAATCTTCATCTGTGGACAGATACGAAATCTACATGTGAATGTGTTTTTAAATGATAAAGTAACATATGCTCTTTGTAAAGTGGTCAAACAATAAAAGTAATATAGAGTAATAATCAAAGGTGTTTCCTCTGACTTCCCAGGTATAGTAATGATTAGAGCTGTTAACAAATATTCTCATCCTCTCTCCTTGGCATATGATAAGATTATACTTCTCTGCCCACTTGAAGTTATGTGTGGCCATGAGACTTGCTTTGGTAAGAAGCTTTAAAGAGCTGGTGCACCAAAACTAGACAAGTAACACCACAAGAAAGAAAATTACAGGCCAGTATCCCTGATGCATATCAATGTAAAAGTCCTCAGTGTAATATTAGCAAATCAAGTTCAACAATACATTAAAAGGATCATACACCATGATCAAGTGGGATTTATTCCAGGGATGCAAGGATGGTCCAACATCTGCAAATCAGTCATTTTGGTACACTACATTAACAAAATGAAGGATAATAATTATACAGTCATCTCAATAGATACAGAAAAAGCATTTGACAAAATTCAACATCTCTCAACAAAGTGTGTATGAAGAGAACATACCTCAACATAATGTAGGCTGTATATAACAAGACCACAGCTAACATCATACTCAATGATGAAAAATTGAAAGCATTTCCTCTACGATCAGGAACAAGACAGGGATGCCGAATCTTGCCACTTTTATTTGACATGGTATTGGAAGTCTCACCCAGAGCAATTAGGGAAGAAAAATAAATAAAAGGCATCCAAATTGGAAAGGAAGAATTAAAACTGTCACTATTTGCAAATGACAATTTACTATGTATAGAAAACCCTAAAGACTCCACCAGAAAACTGTTAGAATTAATAGATGAATTTGGTAAACTTGCAGGATACAAAATCAAGATACAGAAATCTGTTGCATTTCTATACACTAATATCAAACTATCAGAGAAAGTAAGAAAACAATTCATTTACAGTTGCATCAAAAATAACAAAATATCTAGGAATAAATTTAACCAAGAAGGTGAAAGACCTGTATGCTGAAAACTGTAAGACATTGATGAAATAAATTAAAGAAACAAATAAGTGGAAAGATATTTCATGCTCATGGATTGGAAGTATAAATATTGTTAAAATCTCCATACTATTCAACGCAATCTACAGATTCAGTGCAATCCCTATCAAAATTCCAATGGCATTTTCACAGAACTCACACAATTCTGAAATTTGAATGGAACCACAGAAGACCCATAGCCAAAGCAATCTTGAGAAAGAACAAAGCTGGAGGCATCGTACTCCCTGATCTGAAATTATGTTACAAAGCTGTAGTAATCAAAACCGTATAGGCATAAAAACAGGCACATAGATCAATGGAACAGAATAGGGAGCCCAGAATTAAACCCACGTATATATGGTCAATTAATTTATGACAAAGGAGCCAAGAATATACAATGGGAAAAGGATAGTCTCTTCAGTACATGGTGTTGGGAAAACTGGACAACCACATGCAAAAGAATGAAACTGAGCCACTGTCTTACACCATACACAAAAATTAACTGAAAACGGATTCAGGATGTTCAACATATGCAAATCATTGTGATAACGCCACAGCAACAAAAGAGAAGACAGAAATCACATGTTCATCCCAATGGATGCCGAAAAAGCATTTGATAAAATTGAACATTCATTCATGGTTAAAAAAAAAAAAACTCACCAAAAACGGTATAGGAGGAATATATCTCAACATAATAAAAGCTATGTATGACAAACCCACAGCCAATATAATACTCAACAGTGAAAAGCTGAAAGCCTTCCCTGTAAAATCTGGCACAAGACAAGGATGCCCACTGCCACCACTTCTATTCAATGCAGTATCGGAAGTCCTGGCCACACCATTCAGACAAGAAAAAGAAATAAAAGGTATCCAAATTGGAAGGGAATAGGTAAAATTGTCATTATATGCAAATGACATGATACTTTATGTAGAAAACCCTAAAGACTCCACACAAAAACTATTAGAACTGATAAACCAAATAAGCAGGGTAGCAGGGTACAAGATTAACATACAGAAATCCGTTGCATTTCTTTACATTAACAGTGAAATATCAGAAAGGGAAAGTAAAAGAAAAATTCCATTTAAGATCACATCCAAAAAAGAAAAAAATACCTAGGAATAAAACTGACCAAGGAAGTGAAAGACTTATGTGCTGAGAACAATAAAACATTGATTAAGGAAACTGAAGGTGATTCAAAGAAATGGAAAGGTGTCCCAGGCTCTTGTATTGGAAGAATTAATATCATTAAAATGTCCATACTACCCAGAGCAATCTACAGATTTAATGTGATCCCTGTCATATTACCCGTGACATTTTTCACAGAATTATAACAAATAATACTAAAATTTATATGGAACCACAAAGGACCCAGAATTGCCAAAGCAATCCTGAGGAAAAAGAACAAAGGTGTAGCCATAACCCTCCCAGACTTCACACAATACTGCAGTGCTACAGTAGTCAAAAAAGTTTGGTACTGGCACACAAACAGGCATATGAATCAATAGAGAGCAGAATAGAGAGCCCAGAAATAAACCCACACACCTACGGTCAATTATATCTTTGACAAAGGAGGCAAGAATATACAATGGAGAAAAGACAGTTCTCTTCAGCAAGTGGTGTTGGGAAACTTGGACAGCCACATGTAAATCAATGAAGTTAGAACACTCCCTCACACCATACACAAAACTAAATTTGAAATGGCTTAAAGACTTAAATATAAGATGTGACGCCATAAAACTCGTAGAAGAGAATATAGGCAAAACATTTTCTAAAATAAATCACACCAATGTTTTCTTAGGTCAATCTCTCTAGGGGCAAAAGAAATAAAATCAAAAATAAACAAATGGGACCTAATGAAACTTAAAAGCTTTGCACCGCAAAAGAAACAATAAAGAAAATGAAAAGACAACCTATGGAATGAGAGAAAATATTTGCAAATGATGTGACCAACAGAGGCTTAATTTCCAAAATATACAGACACTCATACAACTCAATAACAAAAAAACAAACAACCCAATCAAAAAATGGGCAGAAGACCTAAGTAGACATTTTTCCAAAGAAGACATACAGATGGCCAATAGGGACATGAAAAGATGCTCAACATGCCTAATTGTTAGAGAAATGCAAATCATAATTACGATGAGGTATCACCTCACACCAGTCAGAATGGCCATCATCAAAAAGTCTACAAATAATAAATGTTGGAGAGGGTGTGGAGAAAAGGGAACCCTCCTACACTGTTGGTGGGAATGTAAATTGGTACAGCCATTATGGAGAACAGTATGGAGGTTCTTTAAAAAACTAAAAATAGAGCTACCATATGATCCAGCAATCCCACTCCTGGGTATATATCCAGAAAAGACAAAAACTCTAATTCGAAAAGATACATGTACCCCAATGTTCATAGCAGCACTATTTACAATAGTCAAGACATGGAAGCAACCTAAGTATCCATCAACAGATGAATGGATGAAGAAGATGTGGTATATATTATATAATGGGGCTTCCCTGGTGGCGCAGTGGTTGAGAATCTGCCTGCCAATGCAGGGGACATGGGTTCGAGCCCTGGTCTGGGAAGATCCCACATGCCACGGAGCAACTAGGCCCGTGAGCCACAACTACTGAGCCTGCGTGTCTGGAGCCTGTGCTCCGCAACAAGAGAGGATGCGACAGTGAGAGGCCCGCGCACCGTGATGCAGAGTGGCTCCCACTTGCCGCAACTAGAGAAAGCCCTCGCACAGAAACAAAGACCCAACACAGCCAAAAATAAGTGAATAAATAAATAAATGTATTAAAAAAAATTTTAAGTAACGTTATTTTCTTTAATACTTTTAAAAAAATTAAAAATAAATGTTCCAACCAAAAGACATAGACTGGCTGAATGGATTAAAAATCAAGACCTGTATATATGCTGTCTAGAAGAGATCCACTTCAGATCTAGGGACACATACAGACTGAACGTGAGGGGATGGAAAAAGGTATTCCATGCAAATGGAAACCAAAAGAACGCTGGAGTAGCAATACTCATATCAGACAAAATAGACTTTAAAATAAAGAATGTTACAAGAGACAAGGAAGGACACTACATAATGATCAAGGTATCAATCCAAGAAGAAGATATAACAATTATAAATATATATGCACTCAACATAGGAGCACCTCAATACATAAGGCAACTGCTAACAGCTATAAAAGAGGAAATCGACAGTAACACAATAATACTGGGGGACTTTAACACCTCACTTACAGCAATGGACAGATCATCCAAAATGAAAATAAATAAGGAAACAGAAGCTTAGAATGACACAATAGACCAGATAGATTTAATTGATATTTATAGGACATTCCATCCAAAAACAGCAGATTACACTTTCTTCTCAAGTGTGCATGGAACATTTTCCAAGATAGATCACATCTTAGGTCACAAATCAAGCCTCAGTAAATTTAAGAAAATTGAAATCATATCAAGCATCTTTTCTGACCACAACCCTATGAGATTAGAAATGAATTACAGGGAACAAAACGTAAAAAAAACAAACACATGGAGGCTAAACAATACGTTACTAAGTAACCAAGACATCACTGAAGAAATCAAAGAGGAAATAAAAAAATACCTAGAGACAAATGACAATGAAAACACAATGGCCCAAAACCTATGGGATGATGCAAAAGCAGTTCTAGAGGGAAGTTTATAGCTATACAAGCCTACCTCAAGAAACAAGAAAAATCTCAAATAAACAATCTAACCTTACACCTAAAGGAACTAGAGAAAGAAGAACAAACAAAACCCAAAGTTAACAGAAGGAAAGAAATCATAAAGATCAGAGCAGAAATAAATGAAAAAGAAATGAAGGAAATGAGCAAAGATCAATAAAACTAAAAGCTGGTTTTTTGAGAAGATAAACAAAATTGATAAACCATTAGCCAGACTCCTCAAGAAAAAGAGGGAGAGGACTCAAATCAATAAAATTAGAAATGAAAAAGGAGAAGTTACAACAGACACCGCAGAAATACAAAGCATCCTAAGAGACTACTACGAGCAACTCTATGCCAATAAAATGGACAACCTGGAAGAAATGGACAAATTCTTAGAAAAGGTATAACCTTCCAAGACTGAACCAGGAAGAAATGGAAAATATGAACAGACCAATCACAAGTAATGAAATTGAAACTGTGATTAAAAATCTTCCAACAAACAAAAGCCCAGAACCAGATGGCTTCACAGGCGAATTCGATCAAACATTTAGAGGAGAGTTAACACCTACCCTTCTCAAACTCTTCCAAAATATAGCAGAGGGAGGAACACTCCCAAACTCATTCTATGAGGCCACCATCACCCTGATACCAAACCCAGATAAAGATTTAACAAAAAAAGAAAACTACAGGACAATATCACTGATGAACATAGATGCAAAAATCCTCAACAAAATACTAGCAAACAGAATGCAACAACACATTAAAAGGATTGTACACCATGATCAAGTGGGGTTTATCCCAGGAATGCAAGGATTCTTCAATATACGCGAATCAATCCGTGTGATACACCATATTAAAAAATTGAAGGATAAAAACCATATGATCATCTCAATAGGTGCAGAAAAAGCTTTCGACAAAATCCAACACCGATTTATGATAAAAAACTCTCCAGAGGGGCTTCTCTGGTGGCGCAGTGGTTGAGAGTCTGCTGCCAGTGCAGGGGACGCGGGTTCGAGCCCTGGTCTGGGAGTATCCCACATGCCGCGGAGCGGCTGGGCCCGTGAGCCACAACTGCTGAGCCTGCGCGTCTGGAGCCTGTGCTCCCCAACAAGGGAGGCCGCGATGGTGAGGGGCCTGCGCACTGCAGTGAAGAGTGACCCCCGCTTGCCGCAGCTGGAGAAAGCCCTCGCACAGAAACGAAGACCCAACACAGCCATAAATAAATAAAAAATTAAAAAAAAAAAAACTCTCCAGAAAGTAGGCATAGAGGGAACCTACCTCAACAGAATAAAAGCCATATATGACAAACCCACAGCCAACATCGTTCTCAATGGTGAAAAACTGAAACCATTTCCTCTAAGATCAGGAACAAGGCAAGCTTGCCCACTCTCACTACTATTATTCAACATAGTTTTGGAGGTTTTAGCCACAGCAATCAGAGAGGAAAAAGAAACAAAAGGAATCCAAATCGGAAGACAAGTAAAGCTGTCACTGTTTGCAGATAACATGATACTATACACACAGAAGCCTAAAGATGCTACCAGAAAACTACTAGAGCTAATCAATGAATTTGGTAAAGTAGAAGGATACAAAATTAAGGCACAGAAATCTCTTGCATTCATATACACTAATGATGAAAAATCTGAAAGAGAAATTAAGGAAACACTCCCATTTACCACTGTAACAAAAAGAATAAAATACCTAGGAGTAAACGTACCTAAGGAGACCAAAGACCTGTATGCAGAAAAGTATAAGACACTGAAGAAAGAAATTAAGGATGATACAAACAGATGGCGAGATATACCATGTTCTTGGATTGGAAGAATCAACATTGTGAAGATGACTATACTACCCAAAGCAATCTACAGATTCAACGCAATCCCTATCAAAGTACCAGTGGCATTTTTCCCAGAACTAGAACAAAAAGTTTCACAATTTGTATTGAGACACAAAAGACCCCAAATAGCCAAAGCAATCTCGAGAAAAATAAAAAAATACGGAGCTGGCGGAATCAGTGCCCTGACTTCAGACTCTACTACAAAGCTCCAATTAAGACAATAAGTAATTAAGACAATATGGTACTGGCACAGAAATAGAAATATAGATCAATGTAAAAGGATAGCAAGCCCAGAGATAAACCCACGCACATATGGTCACCTTATCTTTGATAAAGGAGGCAAGAATATACAATAGAGAAAAGACAGCCTCTTCAATAAGTGGTGCTGGGAAAACTGGACAGCTATATGTAAAAGTATGAAATTAGAACACTCCCTAACACCATATACAAAAATAAACTCAAAATGGATTAAAGACCTAAAATGTAAGGCCAGACACTCTATAAACCTCTTAGAGGAAAACATAGGCAGAACAATCAATGAAATAAATCACAGCAAGATCCTTTTGACCCACCTCCTAGAGAAATGGAAAGAAAAACAAAAATAAACAAATGGGACCTAATGAAACTTCAAAGCTCTTGCACAGCAAAGGAAACCATAAACAAGACAAAAAGAACCCTCAGAATGGGAGAAAATATTTGCAAATGAAGCAACTGACAAAAGATTAATCTCCAAAATATACAAGCAAGTCATGCAGCTCAATATCAAAAAACAAACAACCCAATCCAAAATATGGGCAGAAGACCTAAATAGACATTTCTCCAAGAAGATATACAGATTGCCAATAAACACATGAAAGGATGCTCAACATCACTAATCATTAGAGAAATGCAAATCAAAACTGCAATGAGGTATCACCTCACACCAGTCAGAATGGCCATTATCAAATTTTACTTAATTTTTAACTACTACAAAACTATATATTTTTTTAAAAAGGCATATTCAAGGGTGTCACATACAAAATGTTACTACAGTAGAGGCCAACAACATGCTTACTGGCCTCACCAGGTTAACTCTCTTGGTACAGCCCTCAGAACAAATGAAGCTCCCCCTTGTCACTTAGAAATGGAATGGTACCCTTAGATCACAAGGCAACTTGTTTAAAAACTCTATTTTTTACCATTTCCAACAGTTTATCATTGTAATCAAGAAAAATCTTGATAATATGCAAGAAGTAAGAAATCACAGAAATCAATTGGTTGCTGAAGCTCACGTAAGATAATTGTCATTAATCCCCTAATTTTAATTTTTGGCGTTCATCACAACAGGTTTGTTTTTACATTGAATTTGAATAAATATGATAAATCTGAACTAATACAATGTTTACTAAAAATATTCTTCCTATCTGTTTTATATATTTGTGATTCTTCATAAGATTCCTTCTGAAAAGAGGGTTCTACTCCTAAAAAAAAGTCTTTTAAAAAACTGAATGTAAAGTGTTACACTCCTTCTTTTTCTACTGACTTTTGTTTCTGAGATTGTTAAGCAAGTCTTCAATTTATTGGACTCATTTAAGATTCTAAAACCATCTTTTCTCTCTTCTCACACACACCCATATTTTTCTCCCTGCTCCCCACTTCTCCCTCTGAGCTTGGTGTTTGTGTAAGACAATAACAGGAACAATCTGATTTGGCAGCATAATAATCAACCAAAATGTGTCTCTTCTGTTTGTCATTTTGCTTGATTACAAGATCAAAATGCTAGAATGGGTGAACTATTTGAAGTCTGGGCTTTGAAAACACCTGTTTACTGATGTTTAGTGGATGTGTGAATTTTCCTATTGAACAATAATAGCAGCTTACTCTGTCACTTTCACACTTTGATTACAAAAACAGTGGTCTGGACATATCCTGGCAAAATATATTCGGAGGTTATGGTAGCAGTTGAAATTCTCATGGAAGAATAAAAATGTACATTAGGACAATTTACACTTATTTTATTTGTTATACAATCTTACATAAGCAACGATCAACTCCTCTGTCCTAAGTAACTTTTTAATGTGTTATGTGAACTTCATCAGCAGCCTCTTGATTGGGTCTCAAGCACTAATCAGGCCCCTCACAAGTACATTGGATGCTTAGACATCTTGCCTCCATCATGAAGAGTAAGTAGGATCATAATGACTAATCACATTAGCATGATTTAAAAATGCAGAGCGTGAATAGCTTTTCCCCCCAAGATTTCTAGTAAAAACATTCGCAGAATAAGACTGCAATAATTCATTACACCATTGGCTTGTTTATATTATAACATATTTATGTGCCCAGAAGAATGAAACCAGAAAACCACCATTAACAAGCAGAGGAAAGAGATTGTTTTTTAACTGAATTCAGGATGAACATATAAGAAGAAATTTTTCAAAGAAGGGAAACTGCTATCTTGTTATGTCCTCTAAGACATTACAAAACCCAGTCTCACTAAAGATCTTTTTAGTAACCTATATTTTGTACTTCCCACTAAGAACCACTTTCTGCCCATAAAGCCAAACAGTGAGTTCCAGGTGAAGTCACTGCAGATCACAGAAGCATGTCACTAAGGGAAAATTCATTCCCGTGAATTTTCATGGGAAAATTCCCATGTTTCCCATGAAAGCAAAAACCCTTACCTTCGGGGGAAGATATCCCATTTACAAATAGTATATTGCCACCCAAATGGATGTAAATTCACTGACTCCCTCTCAGGACTTGGGGTGTCTGCTTTAGGGCTGAATTGGTCTGCTAAATATTAGCTAGGTACTGAGCAAGGTGCCTTAGATGCAACTATGAAAAATCACAAACGGTTCTTGCCTTCTACAAGCTTACCATCTTGTGAGGAAAGCACTAGATACTAACTATAGTATCAAGAGTTCTGTCCTGGAGGGTGTAATGACACTGTTGATACCTGGAAGGTAAGCAGGAGTTCAGGGGAAAGGACATAATGATGCAAAGTATTCCAGGCAAAGTATTCCATTACAAGGAATGTTGAAGGAACTGAGAATAGTTTGTGATCAAATGATTATTGAATATTTGTTGAGTGCATACAGCTAAACTACAGATTACAAGGGAGAAAGTGGTGAAAAACAAAGCTAAAAGGGATTCAGGGGGCCAGATTTATCAACGTAAACATTCAGGGGCCAGGGGCCTATCAGTGCAAAAGATAGACATGGTATCTGCCCTCAGGGAGCTAATAGTTTAGTAGGAGAAAAAGATTTTTAAAAATCAACACTAATGTCAAATTGGGATCAATACAATGAAGAAAACAAATGGGTGTGAGGAGAGAGTAACAGGAAGAATCTGCTTAAGATGGGCTCAGAGGAGACATCTCTGAGGAGGTGAGATTTGCAGGATGAAAAAGGGTCAGATCATGAAGGGCCTGATGAACCTCATTAGTGAGTTGTGGGTTTTGTGGGGGTTTTTTGAATTTTGTTTTTTTTATACAGCAGGTTCTTATTAGTTATCTGTTTTATACCTATTAGTGTATATATGTCAATCCCAGCCTCCCAATTCATCCGACCACCCCCTCCCCCATTCCCCCCTGCGTGTCCATACGTTTGTTCTCTACCTCTGTGTCTATTTTTGCCTTGCAAACTGGTTCATCTGTACCATTTTTCTAGGTTCCACATATATGCGTTAACTTATGATCTTTGCTTTTCTCATTCTGACATACTTCACTCTGTATGACAGTCTCTAGGTCCATCCACGTCTCTACAAATGACCCAGTTTCATTCCTTTTTATGGCTGAGTAATATCCATTGTATATATGTAGCACATCTTCTTTATCCGTTAGTCTGTCGATGGGCATTTAGGTTGCTTCCATGACCCGGCTATTGTAAATAGCGCTGCAATGAACATTGGGGTGCGTGTGTCTTTTTGAATTATGGTTTTCTCTGGGTACATGCCCAGTAGTGGGATTGCTGGGCCATATGGTAATTCTATTTTTAGTTGTTTAAGGAACCTCCTTACTCCTCTCCATAGTGGCTGTACCAATTTACATTCCCACCAACAGTGCAAGAGGGTTCCCTTTTCTCCACACCATCTCCAGCATTTGTTGTTTGTAGATTTTCTGATGATGCCCTTTCTGACTGGTGTGAAGTGATAGCTCATTGTAGTTTTGATTTGCATTTCTCGAATAACGAGTGATGTAGAACAGCTTTTCACGTGCCTCTTGGCCATCTGCATGTGTTCTTTGGAGAGATGTCTATTTAGGTCTGGGAGTTGGGGTTTTATCTTGATGCTTATCCATGTTTAAAGGTTTTAAGTGGAGGAGAGATGCAATCAACTTCTATTTTAGACAAATCATTCTGGCTGCTATGCAGAGTTTGGAGATGAACAAGGCAGAAGGAAGAGGTAGGGAGATCAGCTGGATGGCTTTTCCAGTGAACTGGGTGAGAAAGAATTTCCTAGTGCCAGAATATTTTAGTAACAGTGCTATTAGGTAGAGGTAATATTAAAATATTTAACAATCAGTTTGGCATGAGCATTAACTCATCAGGATGGATGGTAGCTTCAGTACTGAGCAGGGTCTGCAGACGTCTCTCTGCTGGGCCAGGCTGGATAGACAGGTGGAACCCAGAGGTGAGGCCAACACAACCGGGGCTTAGACTAGCAGCTCTTTGCAACCAGTATGGAAGTATTTGAATATTTCAGCACCAGACGCAACTGTAGTAGTCTGGGAATTTGGTATAGAGAGCCAGGGAAAGATTCAGGAGATGGGTAGGAAAGAGAAGGCTTACATTTGGGGAATGCTTGAGGTGAGCAAAAGGGAAGGGTTAGCGATTAGGCTCTGGGCTCTGCTTGGGCAACCAGGGAAACTCATTCATTTATTCAGCACTTTATGTTTAAGACACCTGAGAGATTTGAAATGTCACGAGGGCCGCTGGATATGTGAGGCAGGAACGCGGGAAAGATGTGGGCTGCAGAAATAACTGTGGGAGTTTTCAGTACATCATTTGAAGCTAAAGAGTGGATGAGGTCCCCAAAGGAGAGACAATAGAACCCAGCATGGAGGCCTGAGCAACTCTGCCATTTAGAGTTTGTCAAGAGGAAAAGGAGCCTTTGATGGCAGAAAGAGTGGCTACTATTGTACAAGGAAAACAAATCCTGTGAGGTTTCGGAAGCTAAGAGTGGAGAGTGTTTCCAGGAGGAGGGAGTGGCCGGCTGTGTTCTAAACTGCGGAGAGAGTGAGTAAGAAAGAGAGGACTAGAGACTCTCAGGGATTTAGCAGCACAGAGATTGTTGGTGACCTTGATAAGAGCAATTTCAGTGGGCGGTGAGCACAGAGGTCAGACTGTCTAGCACTGGAGGTGAATGAGAGGTGGGGAGGTAGAGATGGTGTGTCCAAGACAACTACTTGCAGTGATGTGGGACTTGGATTTTTTTTTCTTTTTTAAAGGGAAGAGGCTTAAGCAAGTTTAATTGCTAGTAGGAGAAGCAGTAAGGTATTTTAATAGATTCCAGGGGTCAGCAAACTAGGGCTACTGCCTGTTTTTATAAATAACATTGTATTGGAACCCAGCCACTCCCATTCATTTATGTATTATCGATGACTGTTTTTATGCTGTAACAGCTTACTTACTTTAGTACTTGTGAAAGACACCCTGTGACACAAAACCAAAAATATCTACTCTCTGACCCCCTTCCAGAAAAAGTTTGTTAGCCCCTGGTTTAAACTAAAGTATTACATGCCCTTTTAATTTCCACAGAAATGCAAATAAATACATACCATATCTAAATGCATACATAATGACATACACTAACAATTTCCCAAGTCAAAAGTGCTACGGAAATTCTCCTTCATTCGTTTACAAATTTATCAATTAAAAAAAAAAGACAAAAAGACGTAGCTACTGCTCTTCTGCGCATACTAGAGTTCTGTTGTTGACAATATAAAGTAAACACATTTTATTCACTGCAGCACACCTAGTACCTCGCGCTGAGCCTGACATGTGGTAGGTGCCCAATAAACACTGGTTGAAGCAAAGAAGAGAAGGAACCAGGTGCTGTACTAGGGAATTGTCTGGGGCAAGGGGTAGGGGAGCTTTTGAGATTGGGGTAAATAGCAGAGCATTCCCTGTGTACATGAACTTAGAACCATCCCAGTGAGGTTTGTGGGGGCTGGAATAGATCACATTCCTCTAGAATTAATCTGGAAAGTGAGGGGGAAATGGCCTGGGGAGATCTGGCTAAAGCTGAAGTGTATCCTTGATGTGAAAACAAAATCACAAAGTGGCAGTTTGTAGTTTGGCAGCAGGAAAGGGCAGTCTGCACAGTTCTTTATTTGTTGTGATGAAACAGAAAGTAGAGATGAGCTGAATTTATGTACAATTCAAGCCAACTTATTCCTCAGGAGCATGTGTTGCTCTGTTAAAAAGTAGGTTAAAGTAACAAGTCAAAAAATGAAAATTTCCAAAAACATTTTGTTTCACTGAAAACAAGCATATACATATACAAGCATACAAGCATATAAGTTGCCCAATCTTTTGACACAGGAGGAAGGCTTTTGAGCACAGGGCATCACTCTTGAATAAAGAACACCCATAACATTAACTGAGATTTGAAGTATGGGTGTCTTTAAAGGAGAATGAAAACTTATAGATAAAGGGGAAGCGATCTGAGTGCAGAATTCTTCTAGAGATTTTCCCACAATCTTTTGCAGCTATATCGCTCACACTTTAGGAATCTTTTGACTTATTCACTAGAAAAAACTCTTTTCTTTGTCTTCATATTTCATCTATTTATGTAATATTTAATGATATCACATCATTAAAATAACAAAATGCAGGTGTCCTAAACAGACATAGGAAACAACTGCTTCACAGGGAGGATACAATTCATATCAGAAGGTAACCTACTAACCTTGTTCTGTGGTGGGAACGCTGGGGTACAAAGGGAATAGGTGGTGATTCTGGTGACTCCAGGAAAAAGAGGCAAGTTAAGAGGGTTTCTCAGGACTTCCCTGGTGGCGCAGTTGTTGAGAATCCGCCTACCAATGCAGGGGACACGGGTTTGAGCGCTAGTCTGGGAAGATCCCACATGCCGCAGAGCAACTAAACCCATGTGCCACAACTACTGAGCCCATGTGCCACAACTACTGAAGCCTGCATGGCTAAAGCCTGGGCTCCACAACAAGAGAAACCACCACAATGAGAAGCCCATGCACCGCAACGAAGAGTAGCACCCGCTCTCCACAGCTAGAGAAAGCTAACGCGTAGCAACGAAGACCCCACACAGCCAAAAATAAATAATAAATAAATAAATGTATTTTAATAAAAAAGACTGTTTCTCTGTGAGTGTGGTACAAGCATGTTACAGGGCCCCAGCTGGTGCTCCTTGAGTCACTGACAGGCTGCCAGCATGGCTGGGTCCCCTGAATATTGACTTGGGGCAGCTGTCCCAAGTCATCACACTCTAGGGACTGTGCAGTATTGTGCCCTGGAAAGCATGCATTAAACACTTGCTTTAGCTTCTTCTGGAATGTAGTATGTGGAATAATAGATGACTCCTCTTAACAATGCAACTACCAGAGAATTACAACTGATGAGAGGACAGCCTTATATATCCCATAGCAGATTTAGCTTTGCAAGGCACATTTAACGTTCTCAAACTGCTGAATCGAGAGAGAGACAGTAAAATCTGTGTAAGCATATTCTGGCAGCAAGTCACCGGGTAACTAACAAAGAACACCCTAAATAGCAGGCAAAGATGACTGAACAATATAAAAGTCGAGAATCTAAGCAGTGGTTAATATATTACCATGAACTGAGACTCGGGAGCCCACGTTTTGCAGCAAAGGCCCAGCCAGCTTTCTAATTTATTTTATGCTAAAATTGGGTTGATAAAAAATGACCCTATTCTCTGCTGTCAATACTTTGGAAAAATTTTCCCATAGTTTGGAAAGGAGGGAAATAAGATTTCCCTGTGAGAATTAACTGTAAAACCAAGAATGTCATTGATTACATATAGATATGCAGTCTCTCAAGAGATCGAGTATTTCCAATATGAAACCTTTTCATACTGTTCTCTATCAAGGCCTTAATTAATGGTAGAACTTGAAGGGGCCTAAAAGGTTCAAATGTTAGGACTCAGAAAGGTTACATGATATGTTCAAGGTCCTAAGGTCAATTATGAGTTAATCCAGCCTATGACCTAGGTCTCCCAGGTCGTAGTCTCATGTTTTTCTCATTATAACACCCACCTTCTAGTTGGAATTTTCTGATTAGCTGGGGTCACTGTATCCTTAGAGATATGGTTACTATAGCTGAGGACCAAATTACCCTACAAATCAATGAGGTGAAACAACTGTTTATAATGCTTATTGGGTCTGTGGGTCACAATTCAGACAGGGGCTGTGGAGATGACTTGGGGCTAAGATCCCCTGAAGACTCACTCACTCACTCACTCACACGTCTGCTGACTGATGGTGGCTATTGCTGGGACCTCAACACCTACAAGCAGCCTCTCTATGTAGCCTGAGCTTCCTCACAACATGGTGACTGGCTTCCAAGAGTGGGCATCACGAGACAGTCAGGCAGAGGCTCTATTGCCATTTATGACCCAGCTGGGAAGTCATGCAACATGACATCCACTCCATCCTCTTTTTGTTGGGGCAGTCATAAAGTTCTACCCCAGTTCAAGGGGAAGGGAATAGACTTCACCTCTTGACGGGAAGTGGCAAGGTCCTGGAAGAGCGTGTGGGGTCAGAAATATTGCTGTGGCCACTTATGGAAATGACAATCTGCTACAACTAGAATTAAATGCCTTCTTTACAAGAAAAAAATTAGAGGGACAAAAGAGGCAGCAGAAGAACAACTAACCAATCACACCTGAAGTCTGAGTATGCCTGCTCCCATTTCTCTCCCTCTGGGGAACTTTGCAATGTGTGCTTACTGCAAATTGAATGGGAATAAAGCATGTTAACTCAACATGATTGACGCTTTTATTTCATTTAACTCTCTAGTTTGGTGTGTTGGAAAGTATGTTTCCAGCTTTTATGCTAGGGATAAGATGTATCCTTCACAATGAGGAAAAGGGGAAAAACTATTTTAATTGAAGAACTTATTTTTTAAAATAGATCATGTACTAGACTATAAAGAAAACATCAACAAATCTCCTAAAGCACAAAGTGCACAGACATTCTCTGACCACAGAGCAATAAAACTATAAATTAGGAACATTTAAACAAAAATTTCCCACCCACTTGGAAATTCAAAAATACCCTTCTGTATATCTCTTGGGCATAAAAGGGGAAATATGATTGCAATCATAGAATATTTAGAAAATAAAAATAATGAAAACACTACAAATCAAAACTCATGGGATACGGCTAAAGCTATATTTTAAGAGGCACATAAATCAGTAAGGAGTGAATAATGACAATGCCAGCAGCAGCAGCAATGGCTAACACTTTCTATTCTAGGAGCTTTATATGTATGGACTCATTTAATCCTCACAGCAACCTACAGGTAGATGCTATTATTTTCATTCTCATTTTACACAGGAACAAATTGCGACACCGAAGGGATGAGTGATTTGAGCGAGATCATGCAACTAGCCCCTGTCATTCCAGGCACTGGGGTTACACAGTGACCTAGAAGGCAAAGTCTATGCTCTCTTACAGCTGTGAGCTCCTCATTACTGCTGGGCAGGTGTGGGAGTGCCAGCTTCTCACGAGGCCTTCACAGATGCCTTCCTGGATGGGAGGGGCAGAAGTGCCTCGTTACCGCCAGGTGGTGGCAAAAGCCCTGAAGCTCCCCTAGGCCTTCTCTGGCAGTACCCCATCTGGGATGGGGAGAGAGGCCTTGTTACTGCCAGTGGGGGTGGAAGTCCAGGCACCCCGTGTGGTCTCCACTGGTACTGTGGAGAGGGGAGGGAGGAGAGTGTGTATCATTCATGCCTGGTGGGGATGAAACTCCCAGCTCCCTATGTATCCTTCTCTGCCGCCACCTTGGCAGGTGTGTTGGGGTGCCTTGGTACAGCCTAGCGGAAGGCTGAAGTCTAGTCTCCCCTCTAGGACTTGCCTGGCATGGGTGGGAGTGGGGTCACAGTTTTGTTTTGTTTTTTTTTCTGTGGTTTTTGGCTGGAGTAGAGCTGCTTAGATAATTCTAAAAGTTTTCTATTTCACTAGGATGACCTATACCTGGTTCTCTGGCTAAGCAGAGCACGGTTTGGTTGAAGGTTTTTGTTTTGTTTTTTTTTTTTTGTCTGTGCCTGTTGGCATTTGCAGGTTGCTAGCTTCTTCAGCTCCAAGTCTGGGATATATGAGGTAAACAAACAAACAAGGTAGGAACTAACCATGTGTCATTCCTCAGGTCTCAAAGTCCCTAGCTGATCTGCCTTCCTCTCTCTACATTTCAGCCTTCTTATGTTTCTTTTATATGTAATGTCCAAGGGTGTTAGTTTCACTTAGCTGGAGGAATATGGGAAAGTACATCAACTTCATCTTCCCAGAAGAAGTTGTCTCTTATGTTAAGAAAAAAAAAAAAATCTGACAGGATGTGTTCATTCTCAGAGCAGGAGGAGAGTCAGAATGACAGAGAACCACTGATAGGGGTGGAGGGGAGAAAAAGGGGGTGGGATCCTGTGCACAAGTGAAAAGGATGGCCCTAGATGTGAACATGGACAGTTCATCTGAAGTCACAAGAGGAAAAGATGAGCATCTATTAAAAATGCAGGGAGTTTGGTGGTGAGTGGATGAGGATGTCTCCATGGAATAAGGGAAGCCATCAACTGAGAAAGGGGGCTGGGGTCAGGGAAGGCCAAGGATTTGCAGAGAGAAGCTGCTTTGAAAGGTGGTGGAGAGAACTGACTAGAGGAATACAGAAGGATTTCTCTACATCCTGAAGCCACATAAATTTAGAAGGAAACCAGTTAGCCTAGTTGCTTGTTTTCCTCCAGAACTAGGTACAGAGTAGGCAGATAAATGTGGGTTTAATCAATAACTGTGCCAGATCAGATGAGAGAAGCAGGAAGAAAAAAAAAAAAAAAAAAGACATGGAGGGTGAGAGGGCAGACAGCAGAAGCAAGAAAAACTACAATCCTGCAGCCTGTGTAACAAAAACCACATTCACAGAAAGATAGACAAGACAAAAAGGCAGAGGGCTATATACCAGATGAAGGAACAAGAAACAACCCCAGAAAAACAACTAAATGAAGTGGAGATAGGCAACCTTCCAGAAAAAGAATTCAGAATAATGATAGTGAAGATGATCCAGGACCTCGGAATAAGAATGGAGACAAAGACTGAGAAGATGCAAGAAATGTTTAACAAAGACCTAGAAGAATTAAAGAACAAAGAAACAGAGATGGCCAATACAATAACTGAAATGAAAACTACACTAGAAGGAATCAATAGCAGAATAACTGAAGCAGAAGAACGGATAAGTGACCTGGAAGACAGAATGGTGGAATTCACTGCTGTGGAACGGACTAAAGAAAAAAGAATGAAAAGAAATGAAGACAGCCTAAGAGACCTCTGGGACAACATTAAACGCAACAACATTTGCATTATAGGGGTCCCAGAAGGAGAAGAGAGAGAGAAAAGACCAGAGAAAATATTTGAAGAGATTATAGTCGAAAACTTCCCTACAATGGGAAAGGAAATAGCCACCCAAGTTCAGGAAGCGCAGAGAGTCCCATACAGGATAATCCCAAGGAGAAACACGCCAAGACACATAGTAATCAAAGTGGCAAAAATTAAAGACAAAGAAAAATTATTGAAAGCAGCAAGGGAAAAATGACAAATAACATACAAGGGAACTCCCATAAGGTTAACAGCTGATTTCTCAGCAGAAACTCTACAAGCCAGAAGGGAGTGGCATGATATACGTAAAGTGATGAAAGGGAAGAACCTACAACCAAGATTACTCTACCCGGCAAGGATCTCATTTAGATTCGATGGAGAAATCAAAAGCTTTACAGACAAGCAAAAGCTAAGAGAATTCAGCACCACCAAACCAGCTCTACAACAAGTGCTAAAGGAACTTCTCTAAGTGGGAAACACAAGAGAAGAAAAGGACCTAGAAAAACAAACCCAAAACAATTAAGAAAATGGTCATAGGAACATACATATCGATAATTACCATAAACGTGAATGGATTAAATGCTCCAACCAAAAGACACAGGCTTGCTGAATGGATACAAAAACAAGACCCATATATATGCTGTCAACAAGAGACCCACTTCAGACCTAGGGACACATACAGACTGAAAGTGAGGCGATGGAAAAAGATATTCCATGCAAATGGAAATTAAAAGAAAGCTGGAGTAGCTATACTCATATCAGATAAAATAGACTTTAAAGTAAAGAATGTTACAAGAGACAAGGAAGGACACTACATAATGATCAAGGGATCAATCCAAGAAGAAGATATAACAATTATAAATATATATGCACCCAACATAGGAGCACCTCAGTACATAAGGCGACTGCTAACAGCTATAAAAGAGGAAATTGACAGTAACACAATCATAGTGGGGGACTTTAAATATATTTATTTATTTATTTATTTTGGCTGTGTTGGGTCTTCGTTTCTGTGCGAGGGTTTTCTCCAGTTGCGGCGAGTGGGGGCCACTTTTCATCGTGGTGCGCGGGCCTTTCACTGTCGCGGCCTCTCCCATTGCAGAGCACAGGCTCCAGACGTGCAGGCTCAGTAGTTGTGGCTCACGGGCCTAGCCGCTCCGCGACATGTGGGATCTTCCCGGACCGGGACACGAACCCATGTCCCCTGCATTGGCAGGCGGACTCCCAACCACTGCGCCACCAGGGAAACCCAATAGTGGGGGACTTTAACACCTCACTTACACCAATGGACAGATCATCCAAAATGAAAATAAATAAGGAAACAGAAGCTTTAAATGACACAATAGACCAGATAGATTTAATTGATATTTATAGGACATTCCATCCAAAAACAGCAGATTACACGTTCTTCTCAAGTGCACACGGAACATTCTCCAGGATAGATCATGTCTTGGGTCACAAATCAAGCCTCAGTAAATTTAAGAAAATTGAAATCATATAAAACATCTTTTCTGACCACAATGCTATGAGATTAGAAATGAATTACAGGGAAAAAAACGTAAAACACACAAAGACATGGAGGCTAAACAATACGTTACTAAATAACCAAGAGATCACTGAAGAAATCAAAGAGGAAATCAAAAAACACTTAGAGGCAAATGCCAATGAAAACACGACGACCCAAAACCTATGGGATGCAGCAAAAGCAGTTCTAAGAGGGAAGTTTATACAAGCCTAACAAAAGAAACAAGAAAAATCTCAAGTAAACAATCTAACCTTACACCTAAAGAAACTAGAGAAAGAAGAACAAACAAAACCCAAAGTTAGCAGAAGGAAAGAAATCATAAAGATCAGAGCAGAAATAAATGAAATAGAAACAAAGAAAACAATAGCAAAGATCAATAAAACTAAAAGCTGGTTCTTTGAGAAAATAAACAAAATTGATAAGCCATTAGCCAGACTCATCAAGAAAAAGAGGGAGAGGGCTCAAATCAATAAAATCAGAAATGAAAAAGGACAAGTTACAACAGACATCGCAGAAATACAAAGCATCCTAAGAAACTACTACAAGCAACTTTATGCCAATAAAATGGACAACCTGGAAGAAATGGATAAATTTTTAGAAAGGTATAACCTTCCAAGAATGAACCAGGAAGAAACAGATAAATTTTTAGAAAGATATAACCTTCCAAGACTGAACCAGGAAGAAACAGAAAATATGAACAGACCAATCACAAGTAATGAAATTGAAACTGTGATTAAAAATCTTCCAACAAACAAAAGTCCAGGACCAGATGGCTTCACAGGTGAATTCTATCAAACATTTAGAGAAGACCTAATACCTATCCTTCTCAAACTCTTCCAAAAAATTGCAGAGGAAGGAACACTCCCAAACTCATTCTATGAGGCCACCATCACCCTGATCCCAAAACCAGACAAAGACACTACAAAAAAAGAAAATTACAGACCAATAGCACTGATGAATATAGATGCAAAAATCCTCAACAAAATACTAGCAAACAAAATCCAACAACACATTAAAAGGATCATACACCACGATCAAGTGGGATTTATCCCAGGGATGCAAGGATTCTTCAATATACGCAAAATGTGATACACCATATTAACAAGTTGAAGAAGAAAAACCATATGATCATCTCAATAGATGCAGAAAAAGCTTTTGACAAAATTCAACACCCATTTATGATAAAAACTCTCCAGAAAGTGGGCATAGAGGGAACCTACCTCAACATAATAAAGGCCATATATGACAAACCCACAGCAAACATCATTCTCAATGGTGAAAAACTGAAAGCATTTCCTCTAAGATCAGGAACGAGACAAGGATGTCCACTCTCACCACTATTATTCAACATAGTTCTGGAAGTCCTAGCCACGGCAATCAGAAAAGAAAAAGAAATAAAACGAATACAAATTGGAAAAGAAGAAGTAAAACTGTCACTGTTTGCAGATGACATGATACTATACATAGAGAATCCTAAAACTGCCACCAGAAAACTGCTAGAGCTAATTAATGAATATGGTAAAGTTGCAGGATACAAAAGTAATGCACAGAAATCTCTTGCATTCCTATACACTAATGATGAAAAATCTGAAAGAGAAATTATGGAAACACTCCCATTTACCATTGCAACAAAAAGAATAAAATACCTAGGAATACACCTACCTAGGGAGACAAAAGACCTGTATGCAGAAAACTATAAGACACTGATGAAAGAAATTAAAGATGATACCTACAGATGGAGAGATATACCATGTTCTTGGATTGGAAGAATCAACATTGTGAAAATGACTATACTACCCAGAGCAATCTACAGATTCAATGCAATCCCTATCAAATTACCAATGGCATTTTTTACAGAACTAGAACAAATCATCTTAAAATTTGTATGGAGACACAAAAGACCCCGAATAGCCAAAGCAGTCTTGAGGGAAAAAAACGGAGCTGGAGGAATCAGACTCCCTGACTTCAGACTATACTACAACACTACAGTAATCAAGACAATATGGTACTGGCACAAAAACAGAAACATAGAGCAATGGAACAAGATAGAAAGCCCAGAGATAAACCCACGCACCTATGGCCAACTAATCTATGACAAAGGAGGCAAAGATATACAATGGAGAAAAGACAGTCTCTTCAATAAGTGGTGCTGGGAAAACTGGACAGCTACATGGAAAAGAATGAAATTAGAATACTCCCTAACACCATACACAAAAATAAACTCAAAATGGCTTCAAGACCTAAATGTAACACTGGACACTATAAAACTCTTAGAGGAAAACATAGGAAGAACACTCTTTGACATAAATCACAGCAAGATCTTTTTTGATCCACCTCCTAGAGAAATGGAAATAAAAACAAAAATAAACAAATGGGACCTAATGAAACTTAAAAAAAAAAAAAAGACATGGAGGGTGTGTATAAAGGAGTGATTATGATGATGAAACACAAAGTCAGTACCATAGCATGGCACAAGTACAGAAGGCACTATTTTTATTGTATTTTGCAACACAGAGACCTAGCGTAGACTCTAATGTGGATGAGGAAGAACCTGAGTAAAGGGCCAGTGAACATTTGGGGGTGATTGAATTGGGAGTCCTAATAGGGCTGGAGAATTGTTAAGGTGGGACTGGTAAATTAGAGGCACCCAAAGATAGGAGATGATGGCCATAGAGAAGATATTTGAAATTGAGATTTAGGAGGTGAAATAGATATTGGAAATGAAAGATCTAGGATATGAGAAGGTGTAGCTGAAGTGAGGTGGGGGGTGCTTAGCAAACTACATGCCCTTAACAAACTTCCCATTGAGAATAACTAAAAACAATGAATAAAATATAGAAATATATATATTTTTAAATGCATCAGGGACCTGCTAATAAAGTAAGGCCAAAAGGAATTCAAAGCAAGGCCCAAGTGAGATGACCCAGGCACTGCTAATGGCCTTTGCACTGAGGACTTTTGACAAATCAGGGGATCTTGAGATCCAGTGTTCACAGCCTTGTGAAATATGGATGATAGTTGACAAAGCCTAGGTCCAGCCCAAAGAGGGCAGCATAAAAGACAATCCTACATAAAGCTCGAAAGGGTACACTAGAAATAAAATTGCCCCCATTGCAGACAACAAGGACATTTGCTTATGTTAAAATTTGGCGCTGGTAAAGGAGAAGAAAAATCTTTCCTGAAAGTTTCTAAGTACAAGCTAGCCCTCACGTGTGAGTTTTGTTGCCAGAGTTGCACTACCTGGGTGGTCTGGAAAACCTTCAAGCTGAGAATTTAGTTTAAAGTGGCCCTCCTTCAGTAGTACCCATGAGCACCTGGCAGAAACACATGCAAATCCTTTTTAAATGAACTCTCTTCTATCTAGGCTTCAAAGAATTCCCATAGAAATATGAATTCACAATTAGAAAAGAAAAGCATCATGAGCGAGACCCAACAAAATAACAAGCAACTCACATCACCCACAAACAGTCAATCAGGTGTTGGAAATATCAGATAGTATAAAATTTATATACAGTTTATAATGATTAGAGAGCAGAAACTAGGGAGTCATCTGCAGGAGATAAGATTTTTACATAGACATAAAAATACATATTAAAGATGGGGACTTTGCCGGTGTAGTCTTTTTATAGGTTTTATAAACCACTTGAGCCTATATCAGTCATTTTAGTGTCTGACATGTTTGGGACTATCAGTGCTTTGTTGGTTTATGGCTTAAATTCTTTTTCTGGTCCGTTTCCTTCTTCCCTTCCCCCCACTTTAAACATTTTCCTATACATAAAAATAGAATTAAGATTTTTTTTAGTAAAATTGATACTTATAAGGTCAATATTTTAAAAATGCATTTCTATATACCAGCAACAAAAAATTAGAACGTGTAATAAAAAGACAGATGCCATTTACAGTAGTATCAAAAATATTAATTACCTAGGAAGAGATTTAACAAAATATGAGTAAGACCTATATACAGAAAATCGTAAAATGACTGAGAGAAATCAAAGGAAATTTAAATAAATGGAAAGAGATACTATGTTTATGGGTAGGAAAATTCAATATTATAAAGTTGTCATTGCTTTTCCAATTGATCCATAGATTTCTTTTATTACATTTAAAATCCCAACAAAGTATTTATTTTGACTGGTGGGCGTTGAGGAATGGATAGTGGAACTTGGCAAGTTGATTCTCAAGTGTATCAGAACGGACACTGAAAATCAGTTGAGAAAGTATGAGCTATAAATAACTGATGCTGAGACAACTGGGTATTCATATAGAAAAGAAGGTATCTGAACCCCTACCTCACACCACATGCCAAAAATCAGTTCTAGGTGTCTAAAAGACTCAAAATTAGGTAGAGTTTTTAAACTTTTTGAAAGTAATAAAAGAAAATGCCCTTTTCAATTAACGGATGAGAAGAATCTCTGAAGCGAGACAGAAAAGCACAGGGAGTAAAGTAAATTACTATTAAAGTCAATTACATTAAAATGAAGAACTTCTGTTCATCAAGATATACCATAACAGAAGTGAAAAGGTGAGTCACACACTGGGAGAGGGTATTTCCTATACCCATATGACAAAGGGTTAGTATCCAGACCGTATAAAAACTATAAGCCATTCAGAAAACTACAACCTAATTTATTTTAAAGGGGAAAAAGATTTGACTGGGCATATCACTGAAGAGAGAACACAAATGGTAAAATAACATATGAAAATATGTTCAACTTCATTTGTAATCAGGGAAATGCAAATTAAAACCACAGTGGCATATTATTCCAATCTCATCAGCTTGACAAAAATTTTTCAATGTGGAATACCAAGAATTAGAGATGTGGAACCACTGAATTCTTATACAGTGTTTGTGGGAGAGTCAATTTATTTCAACCATTTTGGAAGATAATTTGCATTATCTATTAGGTTGAAGGTATGCATGCCATTTGACTCAGCAATTCTACTCTCTGATGTTTGGCCTAGAGAAACTCTTGTACACATGTAGTGGGCGGTAGGTACAAGATGTTCATAGTAGCATATCTGTAAGAGCAAAAACTAGATATAACCAAGATATTCACCAACAGTAGAATGCAGTAAAATTCTGGTATATTCATATAATTGAATACTATACAGAAATAAACATGAATAAACTGTAGTTATTTGCAACAACGTGGATGCATCTCAGGAACATGTTATTAAGTGGAAAAAGTATGTCCCAGAAAGACCCATATGGTAAATTCCAATTATATGAAGTTCAAAAGCATGCAAAAATCATATATACATACATATATATGTATATATACATACACAAACAGATGTATATATAGAATGATTAGGAAGGATGGGATTGGAGAGGGACACATAGGGGCTTAAATGTTCTATGTCTTAAATGGGACAGTAGGTGCACAAGTGATCATGTCCTTGTTACTTTTTTTGTCCTTAAACATTTATTTTATAAATATTCTTTTGTATATATCCGATACTTAATAAAATGTCAAGGCTCTTTGGAATTGAGGAGGTAAAAAGAGCTTTATCACAGAATGATTTCATGCTGGAAAGTTAGAAACAAGAACAAAGGTCCCCAGTAAAGGTCTGGTTAAATAAATTAAGGTACATCTGTATAACAGAATAGCATCCAGCAATGAAGTGCATACACTGACATGAGATGTTCCTTGTATAGTAGATGAAAGAAGTTACAGAACAGTATGATATCTCATTTACATAAGAAATATAAAAATACACTTACATAAGAATATAAAAAGCATTGAGTGAGTACACCAAAAAGTTAACTGTATTGGAATCTGGGTGTTGACTATTAGAATTATATTTAGGTTGTTTTCTCTTGATTTCTTCTCATTTTTTTCTACCAGAAACATATATTACTATTATACCAAAAAAAGTCAGAGAAAGAGTAGCAAAGAATATCTAAGAAACATCAGAAAGAAGAATGTAAATATAAAATATTTGGAAATGACCTTCACAAAATATATTAACATATTATTTGAAGAAAATGGTTACACTTTTATTAGAGTTAAAAATGAGATTTGAAGATAAATGGATTTATCTATCTATCTACCAAGTTTCTGGCTAAAAGGCAATATAATAAAGATTTAACTTCTTTCCCATTTAATTTACAGGATTAAAATAATCCCAAACAAAATCACAATGAAGTTTTTTTGGTTTTTGTTTTTTGTTTTTAAGGGCAAATCATTCATTTATTGTTTAAAGATTGCAAGACAACATCTGAATTTCTGTAGCACAATGTAAATGTTTTACTTTTTTGATAAAGCAGAGTATAATAGAAAAAAACAATTAGTTTCCAGTAATATCTATATCTCTATTCAGAATTAAGTCTTCCACAGACATGTCACCTGGAAACAAAAGCCTGTTACAAAAAGCAAAGCTTCAACAAGAGCGGCTACTTTTCGGGCAGGGAAAGGTTCATCCCTCTAGGGGGATGCTGTGCTATGTAAAATGGCTGCAAGGTCACAGCCTTGAGGGCGCTGGAAGTCTATTCTCCTGTTCCACATGAAGTAGTGTGGTGAACTTCAAACGTCCGTTCATCTGCAACCAAGCTGGCAACCTTTAACTGATTCTTTCAAGCAGGTAAAAAATAAATTAAAAGAAATCCCTACACTGATGTTCCTTGATTTACACTGTTAAATCGTTCATTAACATGTAATTCTGGCTAAGAATTACATTTGAGACTCCTTGTTCAGATTTTGGTTAACAGTACAAATCTTTCCGAAATTCAAGTTCTTATTAATCAATCATTTGTCAGCTAGGATACATTCAGGCATCAGCTGCAACTACAGAATAGATGCACTGCCTCAGCGCTTTGGAAAGACAGAATCTAGAACACTACTAGCAGACAAAATATCTGTTTCTAGACAGCATATGTGCAGTACAGCAAGATAAAAACATATATTCATATGTTGGCTTGTTTAAGCCTCAAGCCCTCAATCCTTTGTTGAAATACAATAATTTCATTCCTATGGGTTTTTTTTTTCATTCCTATGGTTTTTAATACCAAAAACTCAACCTCCAGGAGGGCTAAAGTCTAATTTATACTCCAAACCAAGTAGCAGTGCAGTTCGCTACTACTGAGGCTGAATCCATAAAGACTTCAAGACCACGTCCAGAAGACAAGTTATTATATATAACACCCTAGAAGGTCTGAAACATAATAATCATATACATAGCAGGTCCTCCAGAGCTTTTTACCTATAACATGGTTTTTGATGAAAGTTATTTAATGTACTGGAGATAACTGTGACTTACTGATCAAATATTTGAGTACTTGTACTTACCTGGGATTTCATTTCTGGTGAAAGAAAAAGGAAGAACAGGACTCACTTAAAAAAGAAAACAAACTTTATAAGTGAAAGTAAAAATCTTATCACACACTATCACTTTTGGAAGCAGCATAGAGGGGCAGTCAACGGTAAAACACTGGTGAAGTAGGTCAAAACTCTAGGCCAAAAATCCATTATTATTATCATCAGTGACAGTACCACAACTGTGCCCTTCATAATTAATAATCACTCCTAAGAATCTTCATTTGGCACCAGCTGATGCGTTTAAGAGAAACACTCTGGGAGGCTTTGAATCAGTCTTGGTTTTTTGTTAGCCAAGTTACAGGAAAATGTTTAAAGTGGGGGGAAGGGAAGAAGGAAACGGACCAGAAAAAGAATTTAAGCCAGAAACCAACAAAGCACTGATAGTTCCAAACATGTCAGACACTAAAATGACTGATATAGGCTCAAGTGGTTTATTAAACCTATAAAAAGACTACACCAGCAAAGTCCCCATTTATCTGTAGAGTTCAGAAACTAAAACAAGGAATATTTTAGCTTAAAACCTTATCTCAAGAGAATCATATACACTTCACATGAATAAAAATACCTGAAACCAAAAAAAAAAAAAAAAAAAAAAAACCTGAAACCAAACATTTTTAATTGCTCCAATACCCCAAATATAAAGAAAAACTTAATTCAGAAGACTGGGCAATCTCTATCTCCCCTCCACACTAACCACCCATCCCATGGAAGACCAAGGGAGATCAGACTTTCCAGACTTAGGCAACACCTGGCTGCTGCAAAATTCTATGGAGACTCCTTGTGGAACAGCAGTCTCCCATCTCTTGTGTCTCTCCCTGTCATGATCATGCAGGAAGCAAGTCTGGCTGTGCTATTTGTTATCACTGTCTGTCACCCATCTGCAACATGATATTGCTACAAAGATAAGTACAAAGTAACGTATCTAGTTCCCTTTCCCCCAGAAGGTTGAGGCTCAGGTACAGGGGTAATTCTCCTGTGCACACAGTCATAATTTAGGCCGACTCAGTGACTACAACAGGCTTCATCATGTGATCAGGTTTGTTGCCAGCTGCATAATGCTCCCACATCTGTAGATAGAGCTGCTCTAGTTCCATTGTGTATTGTTTGGTGTTGAACAGAGGGCTAGATATTCTCTGCTTCCAGACTTTGCCACGAATTCTCTTCAGGTATTCTAGATCAGTTCCCAGTTTCACAGCTATGTCTTCATACTCTTGTCTATTTTTAGCAATAAGCTCAAGACAGCCTAAACAAGTGAGCTGGGAAGCTGCAACTCGGGAAGCAAGAGTCTCTCCTGGCATAGTCACCATGGGTGTCCCCGACCAAAGGACATCCATCCCTGTGGTGTGTCCATTACAGAGTGGAGTGTCCAAGCAGACATCAGCCAGCTGGCCTCTCCGAACATGTTCCTCTTTAGGAGCAACTGGTGAAAAAATGATACGGTTCTGGGGAAGGCCCATATTTTGCACGTACTGTTGAATATTAGGTTCTCCTACTGCTGGGAAACGCAACAGCCACAGTACGCTATTGGGAACACGCTTCAGAATATTTGCCCACATCTGCAAAGTAGATGGGTCAATTTTATATAACTGATTAAAGTTACAGTACACAATGGCATCTTCCGGTAACCCGTACTGAGAACGTGTGGTTACAATAATGGTACGGGGAACCTCCTCTCCAGTGGCAGCCTTATTGTTGATCTGGGTAGTTGCCAGTCCATTGCTAATACTGAATCCATTAATTGTTATCTGAATTTGTCCTCTGTTAATCATTTCAATAACTGCTTCTGCAATCGTATTCATAGGAATGACAGGCATATTGAGAGCTATATTACTGCTGTCTGTGTTGTTTCCTCCATCAGGACATTTCATCTTGACAATTTTCACATCTGGTAAACTATCAAGAAATGCTTTGAGGTCGATGCCATTCAGCACAATTCGATTGTCATAAATGTGCCCATTGGACTTAAAATCGATGACTGCTTTTTCCTTCAGGTGAGGGAACATATTAGCATGATCACCAATAAAGAAAGTATGGGGCATATAAGCCAGTTTCTCAGAATACTGCTCAGCAACTTCAGCAGGTGAAGTTTCCTGATCAGTGATGATATAATCCATGAAAAGTGCGCCACTAGTCCCAGGGTACCCCAGCCACATTGCCTGAAGAGGAGCTGGCCTGAGAGCAAAGAGTTCATTTCGAGCACCCCTGGTATAACCATTCATATTTACAAGGATGTGTATACCATCTTGATGGATGCGATCAGCTGCTTTTCCATCGCATGGAATCTGAGAAAGATCAACGAAATGATCGGCTTCTGCCATCACCTTCGCTCGGAAGTTTGTGCCATCATCTGGGCTCAGGGCATAACAGAATACCTCAAATTTATCACGATTGTGCATGCCTGGAATAGACTGCATAAGATGAGAAGTAGGATGGTTCCCAAAGTCAGAACTCACGTATCCTACACGCAGTCGACCATCACTGAGCTTCAAGTCCTTTGGATGTTCATACGGTGGTTTGTGAAGGACACTGATGTTATCCAGGCAGAGGTGCCCATGCCTCTCGGCAATAGCCTTCCTGACGCCGTGAGGAAGAGGATATAACATGCTGTGATGAGGCTGCACGGAAGGCAACCTGTTCTTCTCTAACTGGTCAGCCACAACGCTGACCAGCCTCTTCATGCGCTCATCATAGTCTGTCCAGTCACAGACAGTCTGCAGGCAATGAGCCAGATTACAATACGCGTCAGGAAAATCAGGTTGAAGCTTCAGAGCAGTGCGGTAAGAAGCAATTGCTTCTGGAATATTCCCTGAATCCTGGTGAATGGAAGCCAGATTGCTGTGGGCTTCCGCAAATGCAGGGTCAATCTGAATGGCACGAATATAACACTGCAAGGCTCCCTGAACATCCTGCATCCCCGTTAGAGTGTTTCCCATATTACAGTAGGCCTCAGCAAAGGTAGGACTGATTCGAATAGCCTCCTTATAATGCATCAGAGCTTCCTGCACTTTTCCCTGCTGCTGCAATACACTTGCTAAATTTGAATGGGCAGCAGCAAACTCTGGGAAGACTTCTAATGCTTTACAATACAAGCGAACTGCCTCTTCAATGTTTCCCTGTTCTCGCTTGGTATTGGCTAGGTTATTCAGAGAGTCTGCATGGGTGGGACACAGCCAGAGAGCTGTATTATAACAATCTTCTGCTTCGGCAACACTGCCCTTCTCTTTGAGAGCGTTGGCTAGGTTGCAGTAAGCGTCCGGGAAGTGTGGTTGCAATTCAATAGCTCGCCTGTAGGTGTCTATTGCCAGATCTATCAGGCCTTGCTCATAGTATACACAAGCCAGGCTGCCATGTACCACTGCATGATTTGGACTCAAGCTTAGGGCACGAAGGTAAGCTGCCACAGCTCGTTCAAAAATCCGTGCCTCTTTGAAGACATTTCCTAAATTGATATAAGCATCCAGAAAATTGGGGTCATGGGTGACAGCCTTTTCAAAGTGATGAATTGCAAGCCAAATCTCCCCTTGTGCATTGAAAACACAGCCAAGATTACTCCAAGCTACTGCAAAGTTCGGTTGCGTCTCAATTGCTTTCAAATAACATGCCTTGGCTTCTTCCACGCGACCCAGGGCTTTGAGCAGGTTCCCCAGGTCACTGCAAACACAGTACAGATCAGGATTGTACTGAAGAGCAGAGGCGTAAGCTTGTACTGCCCCTTCCATGTCGCCTGCTGCTACCAAAGCGGCTGCCAGGTTAATATAACCATCGATGAAATCTGGTTTGAGACGCAACGCATGCCGGTAATGCTCGATTGCTTCCTGCAACTGCCCGCTTTCCTTGTACACATTCCCCAAATTCGAATAGGCTTCTGCCAGAAGAGGGTTCTTTTTAATTGCCAGACTACTAAAGTGGGCAGATCCGTCCAGCCTTCGACACCGGAAGTGTATAGATGAAAGTAATAAAAGTACACCAGTATTGTCTGGCTCTTGTCTCCAGAGCTGCATGCAGTGTCTCTCAGCTGCCTCAAAATCTCCCGCCTGATAGGCTCGCTGTGTCAACTCTGCTAACCCTTGGAAGGAAAGCATACATTTCGTTGGGTCTGTGCTGTCGGCCACGTTGCCCACGGAAGACGCCATCTGGAGCTTCTGGAGGGAGTGTGAAAAGAGGGTAATTGAGTCCCGCTGCTGCCACTACTGGCAAGAATGTTTCTAGAGGTAGCAAATACAAGGGCAGCAGCCGTACCACTGCTTTGGCAGGCTTAAGCGGCGGCAACAGTTACATACACTGAACCTTAGGAACTCTGGTTGGCCATCTATGTCTCACGGTCTTGAAAAAATTCACAATGAAGTCTTTTTTAATTGATAAAATGGTTCTAAAGTTTATCTGGAGATGCAAGAGGGAAGAGATGTGGGGACATATGTATATGTATAACTGATTCACTTTGTTATAAAGCAGAAACTAACACACCATAGTAAAGCAATTATACTCCAATAAAGATGTTAAAAAAATATAAAGTTTATCTGGAAGAATAAATGGGGCTATTGATAATAGAATTCTGAAAATTAAAATTAAGAGGTTAGACTTGTTCTAATGGATACATTTTAAAATGAATGCTAAAGAGACAACCGTTGAACCACTATGATACAGTCAAATAGAAAGCTCTTATACATCTAGCAGAAAGTGCTCAAACATCTCTTCATATTTTTGGAAACAGTGAATGTTGGAGGAAATAATGGTAATAGAGAAAGTATAAAATAAATAATGTTGGAATAATGGTTAAGGAAGGGTAGTTAATTTTTTACCTTAAAATACGTTCTAAAACAAATCTGACTGTATTTACCTAAAATCAATTATAGAGAAGTTAATGTAAAAAAATTTAAATCATTATTCAGAGGGAGCACAGAAAATATGTAACAGATTCACGATGGTATAAGTCACTAAATCCAATGACTTTGCAGGACCAACTGATAATCTTGACTACCAACACTCTTTTTCTTCCCTTTGCTTCCTTTGACTTCTATGACACACACTGCCCTGATTTTTCACCTCACTTTGGTTGCTACTTCTCCAATTCCTTTGCAAGATTATCGTCCTTTGAAAGCCATTACATGTTTGAGTTCCTCAGGGCCCATTCCTTCTCTACACTGTCTCCCAAGATATTCACATTTACCCACGGCTCCAATTACCACCTCTACTCAGGTGACTCAAATGTAACTCTCCCCCAGGCATTTCTTACCTATCAGTATAAGTCAGAATCCCTGAAAGAGAAAGGTGGCACACTCAAATGTACCGTAATTAAGGAGACTGTAGTCAAGAGATCATTTGCAAAGGGTTTGGGGAAAACAACAGAGGACAGTAGTCCAGCATCTCAGGGAGCTTTTACTGCCTAGGCTTAAAGGAGGAGGTTAGGGACTTCCCTGGTGGCTCAGTGGTTAAGAATCCACCTGCCAGTGCAGGGGTTCAAGCCCTGGTCCGGAAAGATCCCACATGCCACGGAGCAACTGAGCCTGTGCGCCACAACTACTCAGCCTGCACTCTAGAGCCCGCGAGCCACAACTACTGAGCCCACGTGCCGCAACTACTGAAGCCCGCGTGCCGCAACTTCTGAAGACCGGGCACCTAGAACCCGTGCTCTGCAACAAGAGAAGCCACCGAAATGAGAAGCCCACTCACTGCAACGAAGAGTAGCCCCCACTTACCACGACTAGAGAAAGCCCGGGCGCAGCAAAGATCCAACCCAGCCAAAAATTACTTAATTAATTTTTAAAAAAAGGACGAGGTGGAAATGATTACTGGATTCGAGAGAGAAAAAAAGAGGAAGAGGTGGGAGGAAGAAGAGCAGGAGGAGCAGGAGGCAGAGGAAGAGGGCTTCAAGGAGGCAGGGTGGAAAGAGGAGGAGGTGGGGAAGAGGAAGAGATGATGCAGGATGTATATCGTATCGAGTAAATACTCAGCCTTCACGCTTCTTCCTTCATGTACCTCCTATGGGCTGAACGCAACTAGAAGGCAGAGCACACGGGAGCAGGTGCTGGGGATACATGGAATCTTGACATCCCACACACGTCAATGTCTCCGGGCAGGGATCAGCGTAGAGATGGGTGGAGAGTGGCTCTAGATGGGGAGGCAGAAGATATCTACCTAACAGACACCTCCGGCTTGGCTTCTTCTCTAGGACATCCCAGGGATATTTAAAACTCAGCAGGTCCAAGATTAAACTCATGAACTGCCCACTCCACAACCTCTCAAGAACAAGACTAATGAAAAACAAACTGGTCCTCTTTCAGTGTTTTCTGTGTCATCAAATGGTATCAAGGTCAGGCCTGTCTTCCCATAACTGTGCAGGAATGGATTGGAGTGGGGCAACAGTAGGTGCAAATAGATCATTGAGGACGCTATTCCCCTAGTCCAGACACAAATGATGATAGAATGGGCTGAGGAAGTGTTGGTAATGATGAACAGAAGTGGATGGATTGAAGTGGATAGATTGAAGAGATATTTAGAAAGCAAAGTTGTTAGGACTTGTTATGAGATTGGATGTTTGGAGGTAAAAGTAATGTGGTTGTCAAAGATGACACCTTCAGTGATTTCCCATAGATCTTAGGAAGGAGACACAACTCCTTAACATGGACTTACTGGCCCTGCGTGGTCAGCATCCCCCACTTCCCACCCTTCAACCTTCCGCCTTCACTTACGCCAGGCCCCTCTGAGGATGTGGACCATGTTCTACATTCTTTCAGTCCTTCCTGTTTCCTGTGCTTGCCCCTGAGCAGGACATTTGGACCTGCTCTTTCCACTGCCTGTAATGCTCTTAGCCCACTACCTAAGTCCTCTTTATCATTCTTAGCTCAGTCACCACTTCCCCAGGAAAGCTTCCCCTGACTTCCCTAACTAGACCTAACCCTCCTATGAAAGCGCTCCTAGACTGGGTCCTTCCCTCTGTAGCCTCTATCCTTTAGTAGCTTACACACACTTGTGTGGCTTTTCAGTGAACGTCTAACATATTCTCAATCCCCCACCAGGATATGAACTCCACGAGGGCAGGGGCTGTGTCTTTCTTGTCTCACAATAAATAGTCTTATTGCCTCTCGTAGTACTTGGCACCTTGTAGTACACACACACACACACACACACACACACACACACACACACTCTAATGAATGAATGAATAAAAGTAAAAGCAATGGAATACATCATGCAGAAACACACTGATGGATTTAATAGACTTAAATTATAATCTTCTCTATATTAAACAAGAGTAAGGAGTAAATGATAAGTGATAAACTTAGAGATATATTCATAATATAAAGACAAGAAGACTATATCTCAGTAGAGTTCTTGCCACATCAACAATACAAATAATACCCAACAGGAATTGACAAAAAGAAAACAAACAAAAAAAACCCCCTAGAACAGAAAGAGTTATGACAACTTTTCACTGTAAAAATTGAAACTCCAAATAAAACTGGCCTAAACAATAAGGAAACCCACTGTATCACGTAACCAGAAGGATAGGATGGCTTCCCTCAGGATCATGAGACGGTACCCAACGATCACTGGGGGCAGCATGCTTTCTTGTGCACATTCATCAGAGGAGAAATGCAGTCTCTTTGTTAGCAATACAGTACAAATCCTGGGCTTCCCTAGTGGCACAGTGGTTGAGAATCTGCCCGCCATTGCAGGGGACACGGGTTCAAGCCCTGGTCTGGGAAGATCCCACATGCCGCGGAGCAACTAGGCCCGTGAGCCACAACTACTGAGCCTGCACGTCTGGAGCTTGTGCTCCGCAACAAGAGAGGCCGCGATAGTGAGAGGCCCGTGCACCACCATGAAGAGTGGCCCCCGCTTGCCGCAACTAGAGAAAGCCCTTGCACAGAAACGAAGACCCAACACAGCCAAAAATAAATAAATAAATAATTAAAAAATAAAAGGAATTCCTTTAAAAAAAATATTTAAAACGTGAAATTTTGATGACGTTTTAAAAAAAAAAGCATATTCAAGGAAATATAGAAACCTGTGATCTTTGGTGGAATTAGTTTACCTAGCTGTGTACTGAAAGGTAATGGTCTTTTGAGCCCCCTCTCTCACACTATCCTGCCCCCTGGGGCCACAGATAAACCTGTTAGCTAGAAAGCAAGCTGGTTGAGGCTGGGCAAAGATTTATGTATATCACCCAGGGCAAACTTTTTTCTGAAAAGGTGGGAAAAGCCTCAATAGCTATGAGGAAGGTGGATTCCAGAAGGCATGAATTAGCAATGGTCCTGAAGGGAATCCTGCAAGGGAATTCGGAGAAGATGGTCAGAGAATGAGGGCCGAGCTAGGAAGGGGCAGGATTGATATATGAGCCATAGTCCTTCATTGCGTTTGGAAATGGCTGCATTTGGCAGAAGACATCCTTATTCTTCAACGAACAGAAACATTTGCTTCCAAGTCATCTGGATTTTTTGCTCCCCTAAATAAATACTTCTGGATTCAATCAGAGTGGGAGACAAACAAGTTTAGTTGTTTAAAATCCCACTCATATTTCTGAGCCGTTTTCTTATCAATTATCATTGGAGTATCTTTCACTTAGTAAGTAACTGAGGTGCTAATTCTTGGTCTTGAAATGTGATACCAGACCCAAGCCATATTCTTTGAAATCATTGGGTTAATGTGTCTTCATCTAGAAATGTGACTCCTCCTAAAACGATTTCCCTTAAAAACTGCGGGACATTGAACCATTCCAATTACCATTGGGCTCGCCAGTGATACAGATGGTGGGAAATTCCACCATACTTTATATATTATCTCATTGCCACTATAGCAAGAACTTGCTGAATTCTTTAGAGATTATGATGTTATTAACTCAGGTTCCATTTATAGGCCAGCATGACAAGGACAACTGCTTTCCTGTGTTGCATTTATTTCTTTTTTTTTTTTTTTTTTTTTTAAATTTATTTATTATTATTTATTAAGTAGGCTCTTATTTATTTTTGGCTATGTTGGGTCTTCGTTTCTGTGTGAGGGCTTTCTCTAGTTGTGGCGAGCGGGGGCCACTCTTCATCGCGGTGCGCGGGCCTCTCACTATCGCGGCCTCTCTTGTTGTGGAGCACAGGCTCCAGACGCGCAGGCTCAGTAGTTGTGGCTCACGGGCCTAGTTGCTCCGCGGCATGTGGGATCTTCCCAGACCAGGGCTCGAACCCGTGTCCCCTGCATTAGCAGGCAGACCCTCAACCACTGCGCCACCAGGGAAGCCCTGCATTTATTTCTTGATACTGATTCTTCCTCTTGCTTAGAAGCAGTTCCTTCATTGTTTCAAGTTAGTTACATTAATTTGGATCCGTTTTCCAATGTCAGACTATTTGCTTTTAATCATATGGTCTTGTCATCTGCATGTGTACTTTATTCTTAAGTTACTGATTACATTTAGAGGTAAATGAGTTAATATGCACCCTCACAGATCAACAAGAAACCATTACACATCTAGGCAGTAGTGACATAGAAATAAAGGCTACCTCTTTTGTAAGCAGTTTTTTTTTTTTTTTAGTTTTTTTTTTTTTTAATGTGAGTCCAGTAGCACTGAAACTTTCTTCAGCCTTACATATTTGAGTAGATTTTAGTATGTCATCTGTGTGGATTATGAGTTTGTAGGCTTTGGCTCTGAAAGCTGTAATTACCAATGTTTGAAAGACATCTGTGAGGGTGAGGATATGGAGAAGATAAGCCAAAAGCAAGATATATAATTACCACACCCTGTCTTCCTATTGGGAACTCTGGATGTTTTAAGCAATTAGGACGTTTTAGACAGGTCCTTCTCCTATCAGAGTGCAACATCAGGTTGCTCTGAATGTAAGTCATCAATCTTTCAGGCAGGAAGTGTCCTCTCTCACATACACTATCAGCTCATAGGTCCTTCAATGACTAGGGGTGGAAAAGATCCATACTTCTCTATTACTGAGTGAACATATCCCTGACTGTCCTGCTATAAAGGCAATTTTTATAGAGGGAAAAACACTGGTCCTGGAGTCAGGAGAGCTGATTCCCAGCTCTGAATCTCTCATGTGCTGTGACCCTGGCCAAGGCTTCAAGCCTCAATTTTCCCATCTGAAAAATGGAAATAGTATAACTACCTCACAAAATGATCACAAGCAAAAAGGTCATATTTATGAAAGTGCTTTAAAAATACTATGAAATTTCTATACAGTTCAGGATATAGAAAATAAAAAATCATGTAGAGTTGCACCATTTCTTTGGAATGTTAAATATTTGTTTCTGTTTTCATCTCTGGTTAAATACTGAACATATATGCTTTCAATATTTAGGAATGCATTGAATGCATAGCTCCGCTATGAGTAGCTATGACTTGGAAATATTGGGAGAAATGACAAGATTCCTTGTTATTGATAATTAACAAAGGAACCCTTTCTTTCAAAGGTAAGGGTAGCTTAAACCTGACTCACAGTACTTTGCTCTGCCTGATTTTCTTTAAGGAAAACTGCTGAAAAGTTTTCTAAGAATAAGTGAGGTGAGATTGGCCCTTGAGTAAGGAGAGTGGGCAGCTAAAGCCTAAAGCTTCTTTTTCAATAACAAGTTTAAGTGCCTTGTTTATTTTCATGGGATTAAGTGACACTTGTATAAATACCTTACTGAGTAATGGTGCTGTGGCAAAAGTGAAGTTTATTTAAGACACTGCTCCACCCAAGGTGAGCAATTAAAGCAGGTATGTAAACTAAGTCACCTTTGGCTTCTCTACTCAACCCGATGAGTAAGTAGTACTAGAAAGGAAAAATGGTGTGGGGTATATGGCATGGCTGGAGGTGGGAAGAAATAGGAAGGCAGAAGAAGCCTCCCTGAAAGAATGAAGGAAGTGTGAACGGTGGTAGGGAAACTATAACAATTGAAAATTGATTCTGACTATTGATATCAGTCTATCAAGTTAATGCAAATTAAGGTGGCATGAGATTTCTTTAAAAAAAAAAAAAAGCCTTTTCCCCATACAGTGTAATAATAACCACCTTATTTTAAATGTAGCCAAGAAGGGCTGTGTTTGCTCATGTGATAGGGTTTCCATACTTCCCACAGCTGGGGAAGTATCAGCTAATATTGATTTAGCACTCATTTATACCTGATGGTCAGGACCAACTAGAATAGAGGAAAACTGGTACAAATTAGTGAGGCCCTGTGGTCCCAGTAAGTGGTCTGGGGCCCAACTGTTGTATATCAATACAAATAACTCTTCCTGGGAAGGAATGGAAAAAATATTTTAAATGGATCTGAATCTGCTCTCAGAAGCTCTAGTGCTATTGGGCTAAAGACCTCCTTTAAGAATGTTAGGAATGGGTAAGATCAAGTTACATTCTTAGAGTTTTATTATGTTTAGCTTATTAATTTAGGAGGTAAGCAAACTAGAAGCAGAACAGGCTTTAAAACATCTGAGTTTGTTATTATGAATAATAACTGTTAGCTGGTCCATTCCATTTACCTTTTCCTCAATGAAATTCTCTATAAAGAAATATCCATAAACTAGTCTTACATTTTAAATATCGCTGCAGATTATTTGGAACCATAGAATTAGATACCAATCCACTGAAAACTGTTTTCTTTGGGTAATTTCCACGAATTGATGTCAGTTATCCACAAATCTTTGTATTTGGCTAAACACTGAGAAAATATGTGGGGCCTGCAATTAAACTTAGTGAACTTTTAATCATTTTTAATCCACTGTTTCCCAAATTGGCCAAATCATAAACATCACCTGGGGAACTTGTTAAAAATTGTACAATCCTGCCCCTCCTGCTCCCAGACCTGCTGAATTAGACTCTCTAGGGAATGAGGCTGAAATCTGTATTTTTAGAAGGGCCCCAAGAATGCCTGATGAGATATATGTTTGGAAAACAATTCTATGTCCTTGTCGTATTCCTCATGATGTCAGAGCCCTTCAAACCCCAATATTCCCTTCTGACTACCCCTCTCCTCAGTGATCGCAGGCTTTTTTTCTGTTCCACCCCACCTAAGAAAGGCACATTCCCACCAACCACTGTGGCCCTCAGCAGCAGTGAGTCTCTGCGGCAGTTGCAGTGGAGGGCATCTACCATCTTGGGTGGGGAGGTCATGGAGTATAGGGATGGAGGTGTGGTCTGGAAAAGTCTTTCCAGAGATTCCCCTTGACAACCAGTTGTAGATGACATTGCTACCTCCTCAAATGGCCATGCTCAACTTCCTTTGCTCTACATAAATTTTTTCTTTACCTTCACTCTCTTAACGTCCCTTCTTCCTGTAAATGGAGGGGGAAACATTGTCCCGTTTTGTCAAACTTGTGCTCTTGATCAAATCCTCTACTGCCTCATGGAAACTAAATCTATTAGTCCTCCTCATTCCAACTTCATTTTTTTCTCTTTTGGCTTCTATTGGCATATCAGTAGACGTTTCTTCCCTCTGCTTTTTAAACTAAAGCAACATATACTTCCTTGGAGTCTGATGAACCCGAAGATCCCATTTTACTTCATGTCTTATGTTTACTGTCAAATTTCTCAAAAACAGAATTCTACATTACTTGCGTTCATCTTCTCACCATTCTCATCAACCCAACTGTACCCTGGCTTCCACAGAGCCACATTTTATGGACACTATTGGTGTGAAGATTTCCAGTGATGAGATCCAATGACTTTGCTTAGCCCTTAACCTTCTTCCCCATCTAACAGCTTTTGACATTGCTGATCACCACATCCTTTTAAAGACTTTATCAATTAGTGATCATTTAACTATAAGAACAGAAACCTATTCAAATGATTGAAACAGCAAGGGGGAGGGTAATATAAGACCAAAGAAACTCTCTCACAGAAAGTATAATAGGGCTGCACAGGGATTAGCATCAGGAACTAGGAAGCTATCAGTAACCAATAAAGTTTTAACAAATAATTCTCGGGCACCTGCTATATTCCAGGCACTCCTAGGTGTTCAGTGACCAAGTAGTCAACAGAAGAGACAAGGTCCCTGCCTTGAGAGACTTTATAATCTAGTGGGGAAGGCTTATATAAACAGGAAAACAATTGTGTATTAACAACGTATAATGAGCACTACAGATGAAACAAACTGACCTAATGATACATTATTATAGGTTATTAGTGATAGGGAAGGACTCAGAAAGGATACTCTGAAGACAAGGCATTTAAACTGAGATCTGAAGAATGGGAGGGAGCCACTCAGGGCAACTGAGGATTGGGGCTGCGGAAGGAGTGCTTTAGGCTGAGGATACACCTGTGTGCAGACCCTGCAGTGCTGTTTCGGGGGAAGTGAAAGGAGGCCACTGTGGCTGGAACATAAAGGGTGAGGGGGAGAATAGAGGGAGGCAAGGTTGGAGAAGGAGGCAGAAGCCAGAGCAGGCCAGGCCTTTTAAGTATTTAAAGGAATTTGGATCTCATGGCAAACTAATTGGAAAACATTGAACTGATTTAAGCAGGAAACAACAGGGTCCGATGTATTTCCAGGTTTACCCTGACTGATGAGCAGAAAATAGATGAAAGGAGGCAAGAGTAGAAGGTAGAAGACCAGTTGGCAGCTACAGCAATAGCTCAGGTAAGAGATGATGGCAGTTTGGTTTAATGTAGTAGCAGAGGAGATGAAGAGAAGTGGATGGACTACACATCTATTCACGAGGAGCAAATAAGAGGACCAGCTGATAGGTTAGAGTTGGGGAGGGAAGGAGAGGGAAAAATCAAGAATATTGCCTTGGTTGTCTTGTTTACAATAACTGGGTGAATGGTGATAACATTTACTGAAGTGGGAAAAAGTAAAGATAGAATTTCTTTTTAATAGTGAGGGGAGGAAAGCAGGTTGATAGAAATTGAGAGTTTAGTTCTATTTCAGATACATTAATTTCAGATATTCACGGAGACTTGACATGTCATACAGACAAATGAATATCTGAATACAGATTTTGGAGGAAATGTCTAGGCTAAAGAGATTAATTTGCGAATTTGTTACCATTTTTAGTATTTAAAGCTATGGGAATGACTGAGATTACCAAGAAGGTGAGTTCACAGACAAGAAAGCAGAGAATAGAGCCCAGTTTTTAGAGGGCAGTAGAGGAGGAAAAACCCCTGAAGGTCACTGAACAGCAGTGGTTAGAGATTTAGGAGACAGACCAGCCAATAGAAGAGATTTGGTTTTCAAGAAGTTGAGCCTGACCAACTGTGTTGAGAACTGCTAAAAGTTGGAGTAGGATGAGGTTCAAGGAACATCCACTGGGTCCAGCAATATGTAGGCTGTTGACAACATGGATTAGCAGTTTTCATTGGCGTGGTGGGGGTGGAAGTCAGATTCGAGTAGATTGAATAGGAAATCAGAGTTAACCTGTAGACATCTCTCTCAAGAAGGTTTGCTGTGAAGGGATCAGAGAATTAGTATTACAGATGGAAAGGGATAGCATAAGAATCTTTGTTTTTTTCTAAATGTTAGGATGGAGCATGTTTATACATATTGAGGATAATCAAGAATTTGATGATGAACAAGAGGAAGGGAATAACTGAAGAAATGAAACCCCTAAGAAGAGGGGAAGGAATTTAAATCATAAGTAGAGGAATGGCTTTTGACAGGAGAGGAAGAAAGAAAGGAGAGATGGGTCCAAATGCCAAAAGATTTGTAGATTTGATGGTAGGAATATACTGGAGTCGCATCAGGGTAGGCAGGTGTGGGGATGGTTTTAGAAGATTGAAGAAAAGGGATAAGACAGAAAATAGTCGTCATGGGAAAATGAGCATACTCTCAGTTTCGCTCTCTCTCTCACTCTCAGGTCATCTGTTCTCATTTTGATTTTCTGTAAGTTTCTCTCTCTCTCGCTCTCAGGTCATCTGTTCTCATTTTGATTGTCATTCGTTTCTTTCAGAAGGCAGGTTTCCTCCACTTTTCTGTTTCTGTGACAGAAGATGGCCACCCCATACACAGGTTTCTGTGATCACCCAGTTCATGCCCTTAATAGAATAACATTGTATTTCTTAATTCCAAATTCCCAGGGGAGAAAACCTGATTGGTGCAGCTTTGGTCAGTTATCGAACTCAGGTCAAACCAACCATGGTCAGAAGAACAAGGTCAAATTGTACAAACATAGCTGTCAGGCCCAAACCCTCTGTGTGTTGGCGGAGGATTAGATCTTAGAGAAGGGGACGTGAGCTCCCAGATACCCCACAGACATCTACCAAACATCCTCTGAGACACCAAATTCTTTAATTAAGAAGTTCTTCCCTTCTGCCTTCTTTCCTAGTTTTGTTTTCTTTGGATTGTTTATGTGCTTACTTTTCCTCCTCCACTAATGTATAATTTCTCAAAATTTTCGCCTTGATCCTCTTTTTCTTTATTTCTATATTTTTCTCCCTCGCCAACTTCATTTGTGCCCATGGCTTCAACTATCATATGTACATGGATAACCCCCCAAACCATACCTATGCTCTTCTCAACTATCATTTAAAAACTGCTCTTAAAAACTCCAAACGAGTTTTTTTCTCTTTTTTCCCCTTGTATCAAAATCAGATGATGAATGTTAACTCAACTAGTTACGGTAAACATTTCATAATATAGGTAAGTCAAGTCTTTACGCTGTACACCTTCAACTTATACAGTGCTATATGTCAATTATATCTCAATAAAACAAAGGAAAAAACTGTCTCCACTTGAATATCCTCTGGTTCTCTTATTTATAGATGAGCTCATTATCTTCTCCCAAACCTGCTCCTTCTCTTGGCTCCCTATTCCTGTTAAAGCCACCACTATCCTCTTAGGCATCCAAGCCTGAAGCTTCAGAGTTGTCTGACGTCCTACTTTCAAGGTCCATCAGCTAAGAAGGAGTATCACCTGCATCTTTTCCTCCCCTCCATGTCCCCTATCATTCTCCTAACTCTCATTACCTAAACTCCCATGGACTATTCTCAAAGTCTACTAAATCATCTTCCAGTTTACAGTCTCCATCCAGGTTGTAAACTATTCTTGCATGAATATTCAAAAAGCCCAGCTCCATTCATGTTCTCCCCACCCGCTCAAGAATCTTCAACAGCTCCTCCCTGCATACTCGATAAAGGGCAAGCCTTGCCTGGCAACCTCCATGACATGTCATCAACAGACCAAGACTTATCTTCCATTTACCATCAGTCGAGGCACACTGCTCGATCATCTCCTAACACAGCCTGTGTATCCCTAGTGACAAGATTTCCTCATACTCTTCTTTCCTGAAGCCTTTCCTCAAAAATGATCTTTCCCTCCCATTGCTTCCATTGGCTTTATTTGCACCTCTCTTATGGAAGACCTGTGTTTAGACATGGTTTCTACCTTTATCTGTAGAAATTACCTTTTTACCTCTGAGAGACTACAATTTACCAAAGTATGAAAACAAGGATCTCTTACAGAGTATACAAGAGCGTCGCACTTTGAAGGCATTTAATAAGTGACTTGATGAGGAATTACTAAGGCCTGATGCTACTATTATTGCTATTAAATGCTCATGTAGGCCTATTAAATATATTAATATGAACCTTTTCAATAGGATGCTTGGTAGGACACTGGAAACCTTCTCAATAGGATGCTTGGTAGGACACTGTGCTATAAAAAGTTTAAAATAATTTTAATAACTTCTCTAGTCAAGCGCTGCTGATGAGTTGATTGCACCTTAACAGCAGTCACTCAACACACTTATATGGTAAAAAGTAAAATTCAGTCACAGAGGAGGAAATTAATCGACACATTTTAATCACTCCAAACTCTCACTTAAAAAAAATAGTATTATGATAATCAAGCACAGTCTCTTCATAGGACCACTACTGCTCTCATGTACTGTTGACACCATGTTTGGAACTAAAACAAATGAAATGTCACAGCAAAGAGAGAATATTTGCAGGTTTCTGGCCCCCAAATCTTGATTTAGCCTCGGAATGTGTTGGCTTTGTTCAATACAGTCTTTTAGTTAAATGATAAAACTCTACTTATGCATCAGCCTAGGGGATGTGCCCCTGGCATCATAGTTGGCGATAGGAACTGCTGTGGAGATGAAAGCTGAACAATTGGTGGTCCTCATCACTATTTTCTATCCAGGCAGGAATAATTGCATGCATACTCTTTTGATATTTATCACTTAAAAAACAAGATACCCCCTCTTTCTCTTGCCTCTTCTGAACTTCTTTTAAAAACAAAGCATAGGGACTTCCCTGGCGGCGCAGTGGATAAGAATCTGCCTGTCCATGCAGGGGACACGGGTTCAATTCCTGGTCCGGGAAGATCCCACGTGCCGCGGAGCAACTAAGCCCGTGCAACACAACTACTGAGCCTGTGCTCTAGAGCCTGTGTGCCACAACTACTGAGCCCACGCGCCGCAACTACTGAAGCCCACACGCCTAGAGCCTGTGCTCCTCAACAAGAGGAGCCACCACAAGGAGGAGCCCGTGCACCGCAATGAGGAATAGCCCCTGCTCGCCACAGCTAGAGAAAGCCTGTGCACAGCAACGAAGACCCATCCCAGCCAAAAATAAATAAAGTTAAATCTTTAAAAAAAAAAAAAAAAGCATAGGGAAAAGCTCCTTGACATTAGTCTTATCAAGGATTTTATGGTTCTGACACCCAAAGCATCACAACAAAAGCAAAAATCAACAAGTGAAACTACATCAAACTAAAAAGCCTTCTGCACAGCAAAAGAAACAATCAACAAAAACGAAAAGACCACCCACAGAATGGGAGAAATATTTGCAAACAACATATTTGATAAGGGGTTCATATCCAAAATATATAAGCAACTCATGCAATAGCAAAAAACCAAAACAATCCCATTAAAAATGGGCAAAGGATCTGAGTAGACATTTTTTCCAAAGAAGATATTCAAACGGTCAACAGGTATATGAAAAGGTGCTCAACATCACTAATCATCAGAGAAATACAAATTAAAACCGAAATGAGATACCACCTCACACTTGTTAGAATGGCTATTATCAACAAGTTAAGCAATAATAAGTACTGGTGAGGATATAGAGACATGGGAACCCTTGTGCACTGTTGACGGGATTGTAAACTCGTGCAGCCACTATGTAGAACATTATGGAGGTTCCTCAAAAACTTAAAAATAGAACTACCATATGATCCAGCAATCCCACTTCTGGGTATATATCTGAAGGAAACGAAATCAATATCTCAAAGAGATATGTGCATTCCCATGTTCATTGCAGCACTATTTACAACAGCCAAGATATGAAAATAACCCAAGTGTCCACTGATGGATGAATGGAAAAAAATTGTGGTATATATACACAATGGAATATTATTCAGCCATAAAAAGAAGGAAATCCTGCCATTTGTGATGACATGGATGAACCTTGAGGGCATTATGATACGTGAAGTAAGTCAGATGGAGAAAGACAAATACTATATGATCTCACTTACATGTAGAATCGAAAAAAATCCAAACTCATATGAACAGAGAATAGGAGCAGGGGCTGGGGAGTGGGAGAAATGGGTGAGGGTGGTCAATGGTACGAACTTCAAGTTATAAGATGAATAAGTTCAGGGACGTAATGTACAGCATGGTGACTATAGTTAACGACAGTATATTGTATATTTAAAAGCTACTAAGAGAATAGAATTTAAAAGTTCTCATCATAAAAAAGGTTTATAACTATGTGAGGTGATGGATGTGTTAAGTAACCTTATCGTGTTAATCATTTTGCACTAAATACCCATATCAAATCATTACATTACACGCCTTCAACTTACACAATCTTTTATGTCGATTACATCTCAATAAAGCTGGGGGGGAAAGAAACAAAGTAAAATATTTATTATTTACATGAAATGTTCCTTTCTACTTAATTAAATATATATATTTTTCAGTTTCCTTACACAGGCCTCTTGAGAATTGCTCCTAACAGAGAGAGAGAACTAACTACATACCAGCAGATGTCACTCTGTAAGGGATCCTCCTCAACTGTCCTTCTCTGTCAGTTTCAGTTGGTTATTTTTTTTTTCCTGCAAATTTCAACTGCCTTTTCTCCATTACCAATTTCAGTTTCCATTTTCAACATCTGATGAGCCTCCAAGAGCCACTAGGACTAGTATTTTTTTTTTAAACATCTTTATTGGAATCTAATTGCTTTACAATGGTGTTAGTTTCTGCTTTATAACAAAGTGAATCAGTTATACAGATACATATGTTCCCATATCTCCTCCCTCTCGCATCACCCTCCCTCCCGCCCTCCTTATCCCACCCCTCTTAGGACTAGTATTTTTCACTTTGCCTGTATAAGGATCATAATACAAGATATGCTTCCCTTTTGAATGCTGGCCCCAGTGCGAATATCTGTTTAGTTTAAAAAGCCACATGGAACATTTTTCTACTCTGTGGCTATGTCTTTGCAACAGTGATATACTTCTTATTATCCATTTTTTTTTTTTCTGATGAAAGGCACAGTTTAGTTCATGGGACAAGCACTGGTTAAAATTTGCTACTCTTTTCAACAACATTGAGCAAATATTGTCTACCAGGTACCAAGCACTATTGTGGAGAGTCAGCAGTAATAAAACAGATAAAAAGTCTTGCCTTCATGGCTCTTACATTCTACACGGACAGAACAAAAAATAATTAAAATATACAATAGGTAGGTGGTGATGTGTGCTCTGGGGAAAAAAAAAAGGAAGAGAGTAGGGAACATCTAGGGGGTGCTTGCAATTTTAAAAAAGAGTTTTCAGAAAAGCTTTCATTGTGAAGGTGATGACATCTGAGTGAAGACTGGAGGAAATGAGGGAGCAAGCCATGTGGGTAACTGGGGTAGGAACTGCTCAGGCAGAGGGAACACCTAGTGCAAAGGTGCACGTAGCCTGTCACAAGCAGTAAGGAGTTTTACTGTAAGCATCTGCCAGGGACAAAAATTCAGGCAAGGCTCTTTTTGTTGCTGCTCTAAAGAATCCACCTACAAGAGAGTTTAATCAGCTGAAGATGAACATCAGTGCAGATCTGTTTAGTGTTCTCTCTCAGCCGTGACCTCATTTCTGATACTGACAGCCTGGACTGCCTCTTAGATTTGGTTGGGGCTTGGATGCATCCCCTGGCAAACCTGGATGAAACTAGAAGAGGCAGGTTTTGGTAGCTCTGTAGGCCCGTTAGTTATCTCATTCTCTCTTCACATGGGGCTACATATTAATCAGAGGTAGCCAATGATTCCAAGTTTTAATGCAACCTAAAGTATAGTCCATTACCATACATGAACCAAGAAGTAAGTGTAATCGTTCTACTTCAGATTAGCTAACGGTGGAATCTTGTTCCACAAACAGCCAAGACACGGGTTACTGAGAACAAAGGTATTTCCCATGCCACCAAATTGCGCTTTCAGTGTTGTCTTCTTCTAGGTAGGTCAACATAGTAAAGAGGTCATTACCAACATTAACATATATAGAATTTCCAGGGATTATGTTACACTTGTATTCAACAAATAGAGATAATCTGCACGGGACCTAGCCATCCCATAGCTAGCACAGTCGGGTATGCTCTTCTCGCCCAGCAATCCACACTTCCTTCTAAGGGGGGTCCCAATTTACTGAGGGGTATGTTTTCCTAAAGCTTCTTTTCATACCCTTGGAGCCCACTCCCAAACTCACTAAGAATAAAATACTGTTAAGAACTCAACAAATGGACATTGGAAAGCCGATACTGGGTTTAGTTGATTTTAGCCCACCTTTGATTTGTTTGGAGACTGAATTCCTTACACATAAAGATCAGTATTTATTTCATGAGAACAAAGGTTTAAGAGGCAACCAAGATATATTTAGTAAAGAGAAGGTGATTGAACCTCCAAATAGGTCATGGTGACTTATGAGCAACTGAAAATAGTATTTTAAGATCATACTAGTTCTCTGTGTGCGTCATTTAGATTTATTTTGGTTGTCTGATTTAAGTTGGCGTTGGCAGTTTTGAACAAACACAGAAAGACTTTAACACATGGCTAGGTAGGTTGTTTTAGATCCAAATCAGGTATTGATCATTAGGACTGTGGCTTGGTATAAATTTAGAATTACTGTAATCTAAAGTGTTGGGGTCGTTACATACTTTTATTTAGGAGTGGCCAGAGATAACATTTCTATTATGAAACCATGCTCTAATCAAATCGACAACTTGGCAATTTACCAGCATTTTTAAACACTTCACATATTTTAATCCGTCAATTTTTGTTCTTGATATTCTGAAAAACTCATCAGAAAGAAGCCATTTATCATTCTTTTTCCCCATGAAGGAAGGCAATTTCCTAATGAATGAGGAAATCTTTCATTTCAGATGGAAAAAATAACACAATAGGTCAATTATACTAAATTTAAAAGAGTAAACTTTTTACTGCATTTATATTTAATATATGTTATTCTGGAAAGCAAATACATGTGAACACAATGGGGATAATAGTAGTATCGTACCTTGTGGATTATAGGAGGATTGAAGGAATTAACACATAAAACATTCTTACAACAGTGGCTGACACATGAAATGCTCAGTAAATGTTAGCTGTTATTCTACTATGTGATAAAGTGAGGAACTGTCACTAGTATTCATGGGTGCAATTCTTGCATTTTACAGAAAAAGTGGTTTCATCCACTTTTTACAGAACCTAGTATGCTTTCTGTTCTGAGGGCACAATGAAGCTGAGAGGGATGGCTCCTCTAAGTGAAACTGACCCCTGCATTTAGTGCCTGAAACCAGAGGAAGCTTGTCAGTGTGGGCAGACACCAAGAGTAGACCAATCTGATCTCCCACTTCTTTTTTCTCTCATGGAAACGAATGGAGGGTATCTGATGTGGACCCTTCAATCAACTGTTCCTGCTTAATGTTTCAAACCTTGGTTTACTGTGGGGTAAACTTCGGTTCCTGACAGTCATCCAAAATCTTAGTTTCTCTTCAGTTCCACTGCAGAATAAAAACTAAATTTACCCCAGTGGATTGTTACATCAAGTCTGGTATTATTTCTCCCAAGAGGCCATCTGCTTCTGGGAAAAGACAACAGGGCGTGCCCTCCATTACGCCTCCATTTAACTGACGGTGCAATGATGTACAATTCCTTGTTGACCCCTGCAATTCAGAGTTATTGTCTTGGAACAGAAGATTTGATGATCTCTTTTCACTCCATAGGATAACTGTAAAAGTATCCACCCAGTGTTCAATCCAACCCCCAGACATTGCTTCTGATGGCCTTACATTCTTTTAATTAGTCTACTCAACACAGAAACTCAGATTCCTAAAATTAGTGGGGAAGGGATGGATTCTTCTCAAACATCCCACCACCAGAACAGGTGTACTTGCAAAGTCAAGTTTGCCTGACGTATCCTCTGTCTCAAGTGGTACAAACGGCCCTGGAGGGTGGAGCCTTCACAGCCTGCTTCCCTGGGCGTGAGCGTCTGTGGGTGTCGGGGTACGCGCAGGACACACACGGACCCACTGTCCCAGGGCAGCCCAATCACGGTCCCCCTCTCACCTCAAAGCCTGTCAACTCTCACGCCCCTCCTTGAACGCACAGCCCCTTTCTCCGCCTTCGCTCCTTCGTATCCCGCCTCCAAAGTAGGACGCCCACTTTCGTTGGCAGATGCTCCTCTCACTCCTACCCGGAAACCAATCACTCGCGTTCTGGTGGAGAGTGACGGAGACAATGGGAATTCTCGTTGCGTCATCTGCCCGCCCCGAGCGCCGGGAGGCGGTGCAGGGGGCGGGGTACGGGTTGCGGGGTTAGGTGCCTTATGGAGTGAGGAGCGGGCAGAGGAGGCGGTGGCTCGGCTCCGCGTTCAGCCAGGCACCTCGAGGCCCTTTCCCCCTACCAGGTCCCCAGAAGCAGGGATCCCGGCCCTCCCTGCAGCTGCCGGGCTCTCCTGCGCGTGCAGCCCCGCGAGTCTGCGTGATGCCGGCGGCTGCCCCTTTCCCGTGTCAGCGTGAGGCCCGGGGCGGCGGCGGCGGCGGCTCCCGGCTCCTCGAGGCCCCGGCCGTAACCGCCACCCCGAGCCCGGTCGGGTGGTTGGGGCCGTTGGACGTTAGTTTTCGCAGCCTTCCCCTCCCCCCCTCGCTGAGGCGGCGGGGGTGCGCGTTGCGCAGGGGGAGCCGAGAGACTCCTCCCCCTCCACGATCCCCCCGCCCCTCCCCCTTACACGCTCGCACGCACTAGCGCGCCGGCTCCCACACGCTCGCGCGCCTCCCGCTCCGCGCCTCGGTGTTGGCCGGCATCGTCCAGGGCCCGCGGAGCCACCATGTGCACTGCCTCCTCCTCTTCCAGTTCCTCTCACACTCCTCATCCCCCGCCGCAGAGGATGCGGCGCAGCGCCGCGGGTTCCCCGCCCGCCACTCCCGCCGCCGGGAGCGGGAACGGTGCGGACGGCGGTGGCAGCGGCGGCCGCGGTGACAGAGGCGGCGGCGGCGTGAACTGCGCCCCGGTTGCGGGAGCCGGCCGGCTGCTGCAGCCCATCCGCGCCACGGTGCCCTACCAGCTCCTGCGGGGCAGCCAACACAGTCCCACGCGCCCGCCCGCCGCCGCCGCCTCGCTGGGCAGCCTCCCGGGGCCCGGCGCGGCTCGCGGCCCCAGTCTGCCCAGCCCGACGCCGCCGCCGACCGCGGCCCCGACCGAGCAGGCGCCGCGGGCCAAGGGCCACCCGAGACGGTCCCCAGAGAGCCACCGGAGGAGCAACTCACCTGAGCGCCGGAGCCCCGGCTCGCCCGTGTGCAGAGGTAGCGAGCCCAACCCTTGCGTCCTCCCGGGCTGCGTCTCCCCGACGGTGCCCTCTGTGGAAACTTCAGCCTCTCCGGGCTTCTCTTTGCTAGTGCATTATCGAAGGTATGAAAGTGGCTTTGGGAACCTCACCCCCCTGCGGTCGCTGCGGGGCTTGGATGAGCGAACTGCGGAGCAACTTTTATTTGACCCTCCTGCCGCCCCTCAGCTTTTATCTTCCATCACTCGCCTGGATCGAAAGGTTTTTCAGTTTAAGAGCTGATTAGCTCACTCATGTGTTTGCTGTTTGTAGTGGGGGAAGGAGGAGCTGGGCGAAACACTTAAAAACAACACGCACACAAACTCTCCGGCAACAGGTAAGGTGGTGGTTGTAATCTCTACAGCCTCTTTGTGCTTTCCTACAAAGTTCCTATAAAGTGTCTGTGCCTACCGGGATAATTTTTGTTTTCTTTTTTGGGGGTGGGGAGGTGGAGGCACCAGTTATGATGTAAGGATATCCTGTTGGGTGTGTAGAGGGGACAGTTTTGGATGTGCAATTGAAGTGTACAGTGTTTGGTTTGGCTTTTTTTTTTTTTTTTTTGGGCTCCCTCTTTTCTCTATATAGTCACATGCATCACGGCGGTACTGCACTGGAAACAGTTTATGCCCAACTCAAGACTTTCATGGTAAATTTCTAAGGACCTGTTTGTGGAGTGTGCTCCCCTTTTCCCTTCTATTCGTTTTTCTTAGGTGTCAAAGGTAATGGTGAGCTGGTGGATGCTGTCGGCTTCCCTTAATGTTTTGTGTTTTGGTGTGGTTTGGTTTATGTTTAGGGACACGGTGAATGATCTAGTTTAGTCCTGGGGGAGAAGAGGAAGTTTAGCCAAAACAGGGATGTAAAGCTCCTAAGGGAGGGAGGAGGAGCTCATGTTATTAGATGCCACGCTAGGGCTACAGATGCTGCTGCTGCGTTGTGCAGAGAACCGATCATACCGAGGGGGAAACTCTCTGCTTGGAAGGGAATCACTGTGGAGCCTGTGCAATGTTTATGGGGTATGTGCAATTTTTTTAATGGAGTTTTCTTGATGAAGGTCTTAGACTTGGAGAAAGTGATTGTGTTAAGATAGATTGCAGTTTTGGTGTTTTGTGTTAATATTTCTGACCTGTAATTAGCATGTTGCTAAGGCCCTTGTTTTCAGACCACCTGATGGTGAGGCAGGGTAGGATGTAGTGCAGTGGTATGTGTCCAGGAGCACCGAGAAATGCATCCTGTAATCAGTATGCACCGGAAGGCATTTGCTCCCCCACTCCTCCCCCAGGTCCAGCCCGCTGCAGAAACTGACATCCTCCAGCAAATCCTGAATGAATGAATGAAAACAACGTGATCGCCCTAATAATGACCACAACTGAACACACATCTTTGGCTGTATTTTATAGAAAAGGCCACCGTTTTCTAACAGATTAATGCCATATGCAACTCCTTTGCACATTTTCTAGAACTGTATGAAATGAGAGGTAACAGAATGAAAAGAAGGCAGCAGTTACATAAATTTTTGAGTGATTTAGTTTCAACAGTACATAGATTGAGTTTTGGGATTTTCTTTTAGGGACTAATGTAAGAGCCATAATATAAGCACTGCAGAAAGACTGTGTTCAGAGGGTTTGCGGGCATAGTGAGTAGTTTCAGCAATTGCTGCAACAATATATTGCTCATCTAGTACCTCCTCCCCTTTGTTGATAAACACATCTTACAACAGATTGTAGTACAACTTGTTTTTCTGCATCCTTCAGAAGTCTTAATTGCTTAGGAATTACAAGGTCCATCATCAAGTAGTTTTAATGAAATTTGTGACCAGGCTTAAACCGTCCTCTTTGTTGTAGTATGTCACATCTGAGTTGAATGCAATTTTAACGCAATCATGAGGAAAACACTTCTCTGAATCTGGTTGTTCAGGAGACAGATTTGCATCAGAGAACTTGTATTGGGAAAAGAAGAGGCCTTTCTGCTGTTTTTAACACCAGGTGGTTTTGTCAGTTTCTTCCATTGAAATGATTTTGAATGTAGGCTCTTCTGCCCCCGGTTCCCTGATGATATTACCTTTCTGTTACTTCTCCACATCCCACCTTGCTCCTCTCTACCTAAGTTAAAACGATACAACTAATCTATTCTTTTTACTTATCTATTTAAAATTCATGCTATGAACAGTTGAACAATTTTTCAAACAATTATCTACTCAGTTTCTTTTGAATTCTGCAAGGTTCTGACTTCAGTGGATTGTAGCCTCCACAGGTCAAGGCTCCTGCCGCTGCTGCAGACACTGACGTCACTATACTGCATGAATGAAAAACAACAACGTGCTCCATTTCTGGCTCTCCCCCTCCTTCCTTTTCTGCACACTCCGTGTGTGTGTGTGTGTTTAAGATGGTATTACGCTGCATTTGAAACTACATTTAAAACTGTTAAATTAGGTAGGTGTTGGCTCAGGGATATGTGTTTAGTATAGAAGCATATTGCTTACAAAAAGCTTCAAGTGCTATGAGCATTTGGACTAGAGGTGACATAACAGCATTCGGTATTTTTTTTATCTGGACTGGTGGTTATGGAAGAAAATACAGAAGATGTAAACAATTTTCTTTGTAATTGCTTTACCAAGAAGAAGTTATGAGACAGTGTAATTTCTGAACATGTTAGATCATTATTATCTCCCTCTGAAACATTCTTAATATGCACATTTATAGGGTGAAGTCTAGAATAATAAAGAAATGATACTCAGATTGTTTCACAAGGCTGAGGAAAAGCTGAATTATGTAAATAGGCACAATTTTAATATGATATTTATAAAATCTAGCAAGAAGATGGTAATTTTCTTTATTTTTGTAGCACAGTTTTAGATAATTTCAATGGGTATCATAATAGAAGATACATAAATCTCCAAACACCTTGCTCTGTATAGAGAACATGGAGTTTTAAAAATTGAAATTATCTTGTTTATGCATATGATCATATTTTTGTTTGCATTTTTAAAATTTTCTTTTCTATTTTTAAAACTTCAGAGTTTCTTATTTATATTCATTTCTTCTGCCTTTAGCAAAATGTCACCCTCCCCCTTGTTCAGTTCTGAAGGTTCTTGAAGTGGTGAATGAAAAGCTACTGAATGCATCCTCAGGCTCCCTGTGATGTGTTTTTAATAGATGTAAAATCATGAAGTATTATGCAAATAGTTATTGTTTTGTAATGGTAATACATAAGTCTACCTTTGAGATAAATAGAACAACCCAAATGAGAATATAGCAGGATGTTGTGTTAAAATGAATGATCTTTAAGCTAAAATCATGAGTAACAATGAAAATATAATAAAGTTGCTTCTTTCTGAAAACTTCATAAAGCAAAACCTATGAATTCAAAAACAGAACAAATACAATTTTATTGTGCTAGACAGTAAATAGCAATTGCAGGTGCTTTTGTGTTTGTTTGTAAGGATTGAGCATGGAGATGAATTATAAATTCTGAAAGATATAAAAACCGTTGCGTTAGAGCACTCGATGTAGAATACCGCTTATTTTTAAGTGTACCAAACCTAATAACAAAAACATGGAAGAGCTTGTAATTTATATAGTTCCTGCTATGGAAAATAGCATGTGTTGATTCCTGATTTAACATGCCTAGTATCACTAACTCTAGAGTGAAATTTGATAAGAATTTTTCATGAGTACCTTGAGAGCCTTATTGTTTTATACATTAAGAAGTTATGATTATATTTTAAAAGAAAATACAAAGCCAGCTAGCATATAATGCTGAATGACTGCCTGCAGTGTGTGTGCATGTATGTGTGTGTGTGTGTGTGTCTGTGTTTTGATCAAATAATTTGCTTGCAGTTTTTTATTTTTCATTAAATTTTCCCTCAAGTCCTTTTTACTGCTATGCTCAGTTTGTGGACTTCCAACATTTTAAATTACTTTTTTTCTCTCTTTTTAAAGATACTCAGACATTCTCTTATAGAGTTATTGCTCAGGCGATATTGTTGAAAATTAAGGTCCTCCTCTTGTCCCCCCCCCTTTTAAAAATAGTTTTCCTTGAGTGCTTAGAGTTAACTTGTTTCAAAGCTTTCTTATACTAGACTGAAAACAGTTAAAGCTTTGACTGTTTTTCCTAAAGAGATAGGTTTCAGATACTGATTTTTGGGAAAGGTTTTCAGCCTTTGAGAACTACACTAAGTATCAGCAGCGTTCATTAACTAAATGTTCCCATTAATTATGGTACGTAAAATGTCTCCATCAGTGGGTCAATAGCAAACCAGATAAGTGAATTTATAGAAGTTTTTTTTCTTAAACTGTTTTATGTTCAAAGATTATATTCCTTTCAAATAACTATTATTCTAAGCATATTGAATATTGTATACCTAGGGTGTAGAAAAGCACCTTCGTCAGTTTAACTGTATGTAAATTCGTGTATATATATTGAGCTGAAAATTCTTTCATTATTTACAGTACTTTTTACAGAAGGACGTTTCATTCACTGCAATGTATGTTGCTTCAAGGATTTAATGCAAATTAGGATTTATACATTGGGGAAGTGTTGAAGGGTAATGGTATCCTTGTGATTTTTATTTGTGATAATGTGGACTAAATGTGAATAAGAAAACAAAGGAGTAATTGGGCTCCATGGCAATGAATAACAATGGAAATAAAGGGCAGTGTTCAACAAATGGCGAGTAGGAGAGGATTTTTCTTAAATCTGAAATTTAAAACATTGCTAAAAGCCTGTTTTATCAAAGCTTCCACATATAGCTAATAATCTGCCAAGAAGTATATACTAATGACTTTGTTATTCTTTATTTTAGTTTAGTCTTTTCTCCAGAGTTTAAATCCCCAGACACCACCACGATAGGCTTTTTCACAGCACCTGTCCTGGGTCTGTGCCTGGCACTGTTGTTTTTTGTCTTCAATATATAATTTTGTTCTCTCATTAAATGTCAAAGAAACCAAATCACTGATGCTGTTTCTGTCCTATATTCTATTTATTTTAACAAGAGGTTGAGCTTCTCTGATGCTGGTCTCTAACTGGGTTTGCCAACAGTCAGTGGAGGAAAGAGAGAACACTGCTCACCTATTGATGTGAAAAACCTGAGTGAGAAGCTGATGGAAGAGCCAGGAGCCAATCTCTTTCCCTTTCTGCCTCTCATCTGAACCCTAGAACTGACCATGACTCCATGGATCATCCAGTTGATTCTAGAAGGATAATACTTGTGCTTGTTCTGCAAAACAAATTATGATGGATTTATAGAAATTCTAAAGAAAACAGGATTATACTGAATTATGAACAAATTGTGGAAAAATACTTTCCTAGTATTCCATTTTTGTAGGAACAAACATGGCAGATCCCTTTAAGCAGTGTTGTTTACCTCAGGTGAATGTTATTGTGGCAGCTTGCAGGACGAGGCAAGTTCATGAATACCTGAATAACCTCCCCAATATTACGTTGTATCTCTAATTGTTGTAGGTACAAAGGAAGAAAACATCTGAGTGCTTTGCTATATATAAGGCAATATATACTTTCATTCATCAAGAAAGTGGATTTCAAATCATATCTTCCGATTCCAGATACAGCGTTCATTCCACAGGATTATCCTATTTCTCTAATTAAAAAGAGACTGATATTGGTCATCAGCTGTGATTTCTGAGCTCTAAGAATTACTGAAGAATAGGTTTTCTATTGGTTCCACAACACTATTACACTGTGCTGGGGTATGCTTTGACATTTTCAGAATGTCTAAAAATGTGTCAGAGAGAGAGAGGGAGAGAGACAGAGAGGAGGGTATGAGCAACAGTGTGTGTGAGAGAAATCCTGGTTCCTGAGGGGTCAAGGATATGGACTTGGTTGTATGTGGCCCTGTGTACTTCCAGAATCTGTGCTGTTCTTGAATCGTATTATAGTGAGGAGTATGTTTCTCCATGATTATTAAAAGTTAGTTATACATGGTGGTAAACTGGTAAATGCTTCAGGAATGACTAAGCAGAGATTCTGGTCTCAAGTGATTGTCCTGGCAACTGGTACTAGGTTAATTTAGCCCCACCAAGAGCTAATAGTTATCACTGCAATTTGTGGGTTTGAACTCTGTATATTTGTAACTTAATGCAATGCAACTATGGTGCACCTTAATAATGGCTCACCAAAAATAAGGATGAGTTAAAGAAACTAGTGAGATCCATTATTGTGTGGGAAGTTTGACATCCAAAATTGTCTTCCAAGTTATTAGAATTCAGAAATCCATCAAACTTTTGGATGTTGCATAACAAGAAGGCAAAAACTGCTAAAACTTGCTGCTTGGTGTCTAAAGATAAAATACCTATCAACTACTGACAGTAATATCCCCTTATTTAGCCAGTATGGCCACAGGGTGAACTTCCGTTAGTAGTCCCTATAGCTAATTGTAACTTTTATATTACTAAAAGATCAATTATTTAGGTAAACATTTTCTAACATTATTATACAGTTGTTTTCTTGAGCAGAACAAACAAGATATGAGTGAACTCTTTGTGGCTTAATTAGCTTTGTTAATACCGATGATATACCTAATAAAATGATTGCTGTTGATACTCTTGAATATAGGATTGAATGAGCACTGACTGACAACTAGAGTTGCCCTGTAACTGATTCTATACATTTGCTTTGGGGATTGTCTTATTTCTGGTAAAGGTGGAATGAAGCAGTGAGTGGCTACATTTATTCCTTAATGGAATAACCTGGCTTTTTTCTCTAGAATTAATTATCAAGTTAAAGACCGAAGAAATGATTTTCCAAATGGTTCCATAAAAGAGGCTTAGAAACAGAAAGGTATACTGAAAAATATTAGATTTGGAGTCAAGAGACTTGGGTTCTATTTGCACTTCTAACATTTGACTTATAGTAAGTTCTTAACTCTTTGCATCCTATTTTCTCTATCTTTAAAATGATATAGGTGGGCTTTTTAAGAGTTTGGTTGGGTAGGGGAAAGATTCCGCTGTGGAAAGGAAAAGTAAGTTTATTAAAGGAAAAGTAAGTTTATTATTTACTGAGGTATAACTGACAAATAAAAGTTCTGTATATTTTAAGGTATACAGTGTGATGATTCGGTACACATTTACAATGTGAGATGATTACCACAATCAAGATAATTAACATATCCATCACCTCACATAGATGCCTTTTTTTTTTTTTGATGTGTGATGAGAACACTTAGGATGTATTCTTAGCAAATTCCAAGTATACAATACAGTATTATCGACTGTAGTCACCATCTGTACATTAGATTCCCAGAACTTACTCCTAACTGAAAGTTTGTACCCTTTGACCTCCCCACTTTTCCCACTTGCCAGTCCCTGGCAACCATCATTCTACTCTCTGCTTCTATGAGTTAGACTTTTTTAGATTATGCACATAAGTGAGATCATATTTGTTTTTGTTTTTCCCTGTGTATTTGTTTTTCTGTCTGGCTTATTTCACTCAGCAAAATGTTCTCCAGGTTCATCTATGTTGTTATGAATGGCAGGATTTCCTTCTTGAAAAGACTGTATAATATTCCATTTTATATGTATACCACATTTTCTTTATCCATTCCTCCGTGAGTGGACACATAGGTTCTCCACATCTTAGCTATCGTGGATAATGCTGCAAAGAACATGGGAGGGCAGATATCTTTTCAAGATACTGATTTTACTTCCTGTGGGTATATACTCAGAAGTGAGATTGCTGGATCATATGATAGGTCTATTTTTAAGTTTTTGAGGAACCTCCATACTGTTTTCCATTCCCACCAATTTATATTCCCACCAATGTTATACAAGGGTTCTCTTTTCTCCACATCCTCACCAACACTTCTTATTTTCTTGTCTTTTTGACAATAGCCATTCTAACAAGTGTGAGGTGGTACCTCATTGTGGTTTTAATTTGCATTTCACTGGTGATTAGTGATGTTGAGCACTTTTTCGTGTACCCTCGTTAGCCATTTATATGTCATCTATGGAAAATGTCTATTGAGATCCTTTACCTATTTCTTAATAAGGTTATTTGTGTTTTTTCCTATTGAGTTATATGAATTCCATATATATTTTGGACATAGCAAATGTATATATCCAAAAAACCATACGCTTATCAGATGTATGGTTTGCAGATATTTTCTCCCATTCCATAACTTGCCTTTTTATTTTGTTGATTGTTTCCTTTACTGTGCAGAAGCTTTTTAGTTGCTTGTTTATTTTTGCTTTTGTTGCTTGTGTTTTTGGTATCATATCCAAAATATCATTGACAAGACTGATGTCAAGGAGCTTTTTCCCCTATGTTTTCTTCTAGGTGTTTTATAGTTCCAGGTCTTAAATTTAAGTCTTTAATCCATTTCAAGTTAACTTTGTGCATGATGTAAGGTAAGGGTCCAGTTTCATTCTTTTGCATGTGGATATCCAGTTTTCCCAGCACCATGTATAGAAGAGACTGTCCTTTTCCCATTGTATATTCTTGGCACCCTTGTCAAAGATTAGTTGACCATATATGCGTGGATTTATTTCTGGGTCCTCTGTTCCATTGGTCTATGTGTCTGTTTCTATTGCCAGTACCATATTGTTTCTATAGCATTGTGTAGACTAGATGATTCTTAGTAAAATTAGTTATTTACTGAGCTTTTATGTCAGCAACTAGTCTTCACCGGAACTCAATATAGAACACTTTTATAATTTCTCTTTCTCTCTTGAGAACTTAAGTAATCTGCCCAAGATCAGGTGGCATGCACAGAAGGCCCAAAGGGCCGTGTAACTCTCTACGTCCCGACCTCAGATCAGGTGAAACTTGCTTTTGGAACCCAATTAATTATGGGGCAGGAAAGCATGCACAATGGGTTATCCCATTGCTTATACAGTTAAGTCACAGAAAGGCCAAAATTAGCTTTGGTGGGGTGTGAAGAGAAAGCTAAATGGAACTCAACTCTAGGGTCCATAGAACTTAAAATAGCTGCAGGTATTCCCAGTGATTCAGGCCTCAGATATGTATATAAATATGTCATAGCACTTCAAAACCTTATTATGTCATTAGTAAGCCTTCCCCTTGGTCCTGAAAGTACTTACCACTTTGTTAAGACAGAGTTTAGATTTAATTTTTAAAATTGCCTTTCACATGAAATCGTAAAATCTGGGTAGAATGAGTCTTTTGCATTTTCCTATTTGATAAGGTAAGCTTTACATTTATAATAAAGCATCATAAGGCTCCATTCAACCATAACATTGTGATACATAATTTTACCATTCTTTGATAATTTAGCAGCATTCAAAATAGTATCTTTTTATATTTCACTCTCATGGCAAAGCAGCAAGGTGCAGTATCTTCTCAATTTATGCCTCCTTGGGCTCTTTTCCATTTTCTAGGCTTGCTGATGTGATGTATAATAGAAAAGATACTTCAATCTCCATTTTAACAATTTCTTTCAGGATGTTGTGGCGTTTTTCAGTGTCACTTGTGCTTACTCTAAGCCCTCCTTGATAGTCAGTGTGGACCATGAATCCTTTCATAAGTAACATTAGAAATGGTATTTTTATTGTTATTGTTATGATACTGAAAGTGTTATATAGAGTCTATGTGATGAAGTTTCTCATGACTTTTCTTGTGTAATTACTTTAGTAGTGAAATACATCAGTGTATAAGTTGGATTAATGAAGTAATATTTGTATCTTAGAAGATAACAAAAACTAGTAGAGCTCAGTTGCTCAGTTACCTTAAAGAACTTTGCTATACTTATGTAAACCTGTGAAATGATCTTCCCACGAATGTGGAAAAGGATCATAGTAAAATACAGATTTGTTTATATATTAGCTGGTAGTCTGTAAACAAATTATGATATTTTTGAGTGTTCTGTGACAGTGTCATCTTCTTTCTTCCAAAGTGTTTTGGAGGTACTCTGGTGCATCTCCCTGAAAAGAATCAACTGTCCTTTTCCTGCTTAAAGTCAGGTTATTTCATTTAAGTGTCTACTACTTACTAAACAGGGATTAGCAAACATTGCTAAATGCAGTTTCATTAGCATTGTAAATTAGGGAGTTAGACTGTGCTCAGAAATCAGGTTTTGGAAAAAAGCTACAATATTCTGCAACATTTTGATCCGATAGCTTTAAAAAACTTATTTTAAAATTCTGTTCTTTCTTTGCATATTGAAGTGACCTGTTATTGAAAAACAGCTGGTCAGTTGATTGCATTTGCCCACTCCTTGTCTTTTTGGTTAACACATGGCCAAAGATGAGCGTAGCTTTAATGTAATTTCAGTGATAACTGTTCATTCAAGAAATTTTTGTTTTCAGGTATTGTAGTTGTTGGCAGTATGTTGATGAGTAAAACGAATGCATTTTCTCCCCGTTTTACATAATAAATATTTATTGAGTCCCCGCTATGTCTGAGGAGCTCTGTTTAACCCTCCCAGAATACGCATTCTAGGTGCAATTGGGGTGCTCACATTCATTTTTCTCAACAAGGTCAAGTCATTTAAAATCTGCCAAGAATTTGACCCACTATTTTCTCTGAGGTTTGGACTTCATATGGGAATTATTATGTTCTATGCTTATCTTTCAAGATTAGGTTGCACTTCTTGGTATTCTTTTTTGAATACCAAATACTTGTTTATATGTGTTTTTCCCTTATTAAAGGAAGTTTAGGAGAGCATTACCTTGTGGCTTCTATATTATATCTAGGTGTAAGCTATATTGCTGCCTGGACATATTATAATATTCTGCTAAAGTTTGGCCTAACATGGTGGGATTAACATGGAATCAGCTTCTGAAGCTGTTATATTTGGAGAAATTCAAAAAACCATCATGCCACAAATTTGGTGGGCATTTTCAATTAAAAATCTAAATGTTTTTAGATCTGTCATAAAGATTATGATTATACTAAGCAAGCAATGAGAATATAAATTACATATTAATTTGTTCTTTATTGCAATGTAAAAATTTTAAAGTGTAGAGCAGATTTTGGGGTGGTTGTTTGCTTTAGAGAATATCTAATTTACGTGCAAGTAAAATTATTCAATTTAGCAAAGTGTTATTTACACAAACTTTTTAGGAAGTCAGTTACACAAGATTGAGGTTCATCTGAGGTTGTAAAAATATATTACAGAAAAGTGTAATTTCTCATTGCTGCATAAAATGTTCTACTGACATTTAGCAGGATTAACTAATATCCTAAGAAGTTGTTATAAATGAACATGAATAGATCTTTTCCATTTCCTTTCTAGTCTGAGTTTTAAAATTCTAAGAAATTTTGTATTCAGTGAACCCCTAAAAGGGAAAGAATTCATATGTACTGATGATTTTATTTCTCACATTTCTCTGTGGAAAGATATGCTTTTAAATTAGATAAATATTCCAAGTTTTTTTCTGGATTATTTTGTCCTTATAAAAAGAAAGTTATTACTTGAGTTATAATTTCCTACCACACTGTTCCTAACCAGCTTAATGGAGGAAATATTTCTTCCTTGATGAAAAACTTTCACCAAACCTTCTACTGTTATCAGTGTCAGGAGGACAAGGCAATAAGTAAGCATAATTAGACTAGAAATATGATTAGTACTGTGGATTATGATTTTATTTATAATTGTATAATCCTACAGTCTGATTTTCACTTAAAGTTTCTGTATATACTTAAGGACGGAGAAATTAATTGGTCACCCATATACACACTACTGTATATAAAATAGATGACTAATAAAGACCTACTGTATAGCACAGGGAACTCTACTCAATACTCTGTAATGGCCTATATGGGAAAAGGATCTAAAAAAGAGTAGATATATGTATATGTATAAAAGATTCACTTTGCTGTACACCTGAAACGAACACAACATTCTAAATAAGCTCTACCCCAATAAAAATTTAAAAGTCAATAAATAAGTATACATTCACAGGAAGTTGCAAAGACAATACAGAGAGCTCCCACGTATCCTTCACCCACTTTTCCGTTAACAGTTATATTTTACAAAATTATAGTATGACATCAAACCAGGATTTTTCTATTGGTGTGTGTGACTGTGTGTGTGTGTCATTTTATCACATGTGTAGATCTGTGTAGCCACCAGTATAATCAAGATAGAGACCTGTTCTATCACAGATGTCAGGTGCCACTCAGATCTCCCTCGTGCTGCCCGTTGCAGTCACACCACTCCCTCCCCCTACCACCCTGACCCCTGGCAATCACTGATCTGTTCTCCATCTCTATAATTTTGTCATTTTGAGAATGTTAGATAAAAGGAGTCATACAGTATGTGACCTTTTGAGCTTGGCTCTTTTTCACTCAACATAATGCCCTTGAGATCTATCACAGTTGTTCAGAGTATCAATAGTCTGTTACCCTTTATTGCTGAGCAATATTCCACAGTATGGATGTACCACAGTTTCCTTACCCATCACTTATTGGAGGACATTTTGGTTAAGGTTGGGTCTGTTACAAATAAAAATGTTAAAAAAATTTGTGTACAGATTAAAAAAATTAATTGGTCACCTAATTTGATTATACCTAAGGCCTACACAATATCTGTGTGTGTGTGTGTGTGTGTGTGTGTGTGGTGTGTATGTATGTGTATAAAAGAGAGAATGCTGTAAAGTTTGCATTCCTTTCTCAGCAATCACTGGATAATCACTGGCTCCTGATACTTTTTCCATATAGAGTAGAAATTCATGGTCATCTTTTCATAATGCTATAAGTAATTTTAATATACTAACTGGTAGTGACTTAGGGACTTTACTTATCTCATGTAAGATAAAACCAATGGACAACTAACTAGATGAGAATTCTGAACATCTTCCTTGTGGTTATGGGGAAATTTGCTATTTATAATACAATTATATTTCCTTCGGGAGGCATGTCTTAAATGCTGAACTCTTTGACGTATTTACTTAAGGATTATTTGGTAAAAAGTTGTTGGATGGGTTTGGAGAAAGAAATTAATCAGTTTACATATAAATTCCCTTTTCTGAATCATCTAACATAATTTAGAATGACAGTCCAGTTATCTACAGTTTAATTTTCTTAGTAAGTGTATGATCATTTTCTCTGCTGGAGTTGGCTTTGTGATTTTTGAGCAGAATATTATGTTGGTATTTAGATTCAAAGTGGAAAGAAGTGTTGAAAGCTGTCGTTATTGCATTTCTACTGACTGGAGTGGGTATTCTTCTAGGTGGTAACTGTATATAGCAAATTAAAACAGACATGATGCTTACATCCTGCAAGTCTACATATCCAAATATTTTAAAATATCATTATAATCGTCTTTGGATGTTTTGCTCATGCTCTTTACCTTCTTGCTGATCTTGTTACCATCTGTATAAAAAGTTTTAATTTAAAGTATATTCCACCGATGTTTCACGTAGAATATATCATACTCCCTTAGGTAACATGCTTTGAAAAAGTGGCCTAGTGTATTTTTCTGTGCTACTAACAGAAAATCAATAATTTATTAATAAGACTTTCAGACCCAGAGCATCATTGGGTTGGGTTCTTAACTTCCTTGCAGCATAATTATTCACTTTTCCTCCTCCCTCATTTCTCTCATCCTACTGATCACCATATCTTATCCCATCTCCTTAGAATTATGTCCTGAATCTGCTAGCTTCTTTCCATCCCCTCACGGCTCCGTTATTACTTATTGCTTGATTTGTTAGAACTGCTGCCTCTTAAGTGGTTCCCCTGCCATTAGTCTCCCCTCTCTAATTGACCCATTGCACAGTCTTTCTTTATAAACATAGTCTTTCTTTAAAAAAAAAAAAAATTCTGAAGTTCACAATCCTTTGCTTGACATAAAAGACTCACCTCAGCATCCTCGATGGTGTACCTCAAGTTCTTTGTAAACTGAACTCACTTTGTATTGAAAATGCTATTATCTTTCAATAGCTCCATACTTGTTCCTTGTCAGGCAAGGATTCCGTGTCAGTGGAAGGTAATGTACTGATTACTGTAAATTAGATTAAGTTAGATCATTCTATTTATGGTGACAATTGTAATAATTTAGCAAGACTTACTCTAAAATTTGGCTCAAACCATCTCCAAGGTAATTCAGACAAAGGGAGTTAAGCCCTTCTATAGGAGAGACTTCTAAGGTTTCACCAAACCCTGTTTTGTCTCCCTGTTGGCCCACATCAAGACTCTTTTTCCTACCCCTCCTTACAATTAGATAAGGCTTTGTGATATATAACATTTTCATCTGTGTTCAATAAAAAAGCACTAGTTTGATCCTGGTCATTCATTCTCTTCCCTCATGTGCCAGCTGGAAGCAGAGAATCTAGCAGAGGACTCCAACCAAGGCCCTGGAGGAATGGTGGAGCCATAAGATGAAGGAAGTCTGAATCCCTGAATGATCGTATAGAAGGCCATCTGTCAGCCAGGAAGATACACATTGGGTTTTTATTGTGATAAGCCACGAATTTTAAAAAATGGTAGCTGTTAGCATTAGCAACTTTACTGCACCTAACAGTTTAAAGAAAGGTGGTCTACCAGCTGCTACTACTGGAGCCGCTTTGAAAATTCACCCTGGGAGTCTCACTCTTACCTCGTGTGATCCATCACATAGGCAAGTGTGGTTCATTGTTATCAGTGCTTCTGTCAGTATGCAAGACATACTTCATCAAGTTGGATTGTGTGATCTTGGTGGAATGTATTTAGTTTTATATAATTTGCTATTTCATTAACTGAAGATGCTATAACTACTCTTTGATTAATAATTTAAGAAACTATTTTCAAAAAAATTTGGAGACGTTGTAAGAATTGATAGCCATGTGGAAATAAATCCATTGTCTCCCAGAGTGCCTGGCAGGACACGAAGTTTAGTGGTCTTATTAAGTGGTCTTGTTATTTTATATAAATATGTTACTTTTCTTGGCTATGCACTATATGAAGAGTTATTTATTATATGAACCTGTTTAATGAGCTGTTTGTGAAATACCTAAGCATGGAAATCATAGCCTTTTATGTAAATGTGGAAAATGGGATGATAGAGATCTGAATTCAAGTTATTTTTGTCACTGTCTTGCACTTTATTCGCAATGATTTTAGATGAGCCTCACATACAGAAGATTAAAAAGAAACGTGGAGCCATTCTATTTGAGGCTCTTCCAGAAAGCCTCCTTTGCTAATGAGTTCCATAATATATGACAGGTGATTTCTAGTTTTTGAGTATTAATTTATTTAAAAGTAAGGAAAGGATGGATAACTGATATCCACAGGTTCAACAAAACTTGAGTAGTTGTGCTAGGTGTTAGAGAAACAAACAGAAAAAGACAAGAGCTTTACTTTTAGGAAGGAGCCTACCCTCTGGTAGATAAGTTTTACATTTATCATTTAAGTATAAACAAAATAGTGAATCATATTAGGTTTCGCTTTCTTATTTCATTCTTAAATGAAAGTAAAATAGCTAAAATATGGGGCAGGGGAAGAGACAGATACATGAGTGATTTGACATATCCATGAAAAAGAAGTTAACTGTATTATTCATAATGTTTGAATATATATTGTTCGTACTTGTCCTGTCTCAAACACTACATAGAAAGGATTTAAAAAATTCTGGTCAGAGGTAAAGAAGGAAAGAATGGAGAAAAAAAGGCAGACAAAAATCCAGTTGACCCATCTCTTTTCTATAGTGTGGTTTTGTTTTCTTCCCATGTTGAGATGAGTCTTTTTAGTACATCTGGAAGTGTTGTTCAGGTTTTTATTACAAATGCCCTAGCTATTGTAGGTATTGTTAATGATTCAAGCTATATCCAAAAAGCGTAGTCTGATATTTGTTTGCTCATTTCTTGGGCTTTTGGATTGAACAATGTTCTTTCATCATTTAAGGGAAAAAATTAACTTAGATGCTAATAACAAACTCTGGAACTTTGTGACTTCAGTCCATTTGTAGCTCCTGGGCAGTGCCATTTTGATTGAAGTCCCGTTCAATCAGTAATATCAATAGACTATTTTTGGCTAAGATTATAATGGCCAGTTCTATGCCTGTTCTGGAGGAATAAAATATGATGCTCTTCTAAAATATTTTATGACACTTTTCCCCTACTCTTAGTCATGCCGCTAGTAGTTTTATTTCATTTTTTTCTGAAGTTGATCCCAGTCCTTGGCAGTGTTTCCTGGCAACCTTTTATGCACAATATTTGTAGAATTGTTGAGGTGGAAGGTGTCCTGTGTATGCAAACACGGAACTGGTTTTTACCATGTTCTGTTTTACTCCATGGCCTCTACAAAGGTATCATTTGTATAAGACCTTTTCCGTCAGGATGTTTTCCTGCAGCTTTGGGCCATATCCAGCTTTAATGAAGCATCCAATTTTGGATACATTACTGCTTCACAGCTACATATTTGATTCTTTGCTGTCAATATTTATGAAAGTAAATGCTAGAATAAACATCTGTGTTTCCTTATTTCTGAAGCCTTCATTCTGTTGAGCCTATTGATTTTGGGTTTATTCTACAGAAGCGTAGTTATATATTTCCCAGTCAACAGCATATTCACCATTGCTGGATTTGGAGACACAATGTGGGGGAAAATACAGCTGGTCGGCTAGATTTAATTAACTAGATTCTTTTGCATGAAGCAAATCCCTGGTATCCAGATGTATTTTCAGTTCAGAGTTCTGTTTATCATTTGCCTACCATCAGTAAATTAGCTTGACTAGCAGTCTTATCTTTTTGAGGTTAAGCAGTTACTCTTTTCCTAAGCCTTTCTCCTTAATCTTTTCTACTTAACCATGGAGTTAACTGTTTACCCTATTATTATGCTATTATGAGCTAATCTGTAGGTTTTATTACCTAAACAAAATGTTTATAACTTAGACTTAAATGCTTGAATCTTATTTTCACTATAAATGGTATGTTGTTAAAATGTATTTGGATTTAGAATTCTACAAATTTTCAGTCTAGATTTAAGAAGAGATATTTACTTGTCTAGGAGACTGTTGTGCTTTCTCTGCCATATTAAGTCATTATTCTGTATTCAAATAAGAGATGAGAAAGCTGATAATTTTCAGACTCTTTTTCAGGATCAGAGGAACTATAGTCCTCATACAGATTTCATCATAAAGATCTTGTATTACATGGTAAAATTTGGTTGTCCTTTTGTAATAGTGGTAAGACCCTGATTCCATAATGTTAATAGTCAATCAGTTCTTTCTTGGTCTTGACAATTATTTGAGGACTTTTTGTTCTTTATTGACCTGTCCCATAGATACTGGGATGATGTGGACAGAGGCTGCTTACTTTTGTTCCTTCAAAAAGCAGATCCTTATTGATTTAGCTCCTTGCAAGGTGAAGGTGCTCTTCAAGGCTTCTTTCCATCTTGTTTTTTTCCAAATGACTCTCTCTTCAAGCCCCTCAGCCCATTGTTCTACCTTTTCCCCTGGTAAACTCCACCTTTCCCCGTAAGAGGAATTCCCGTTCCTTGATCCATTCCTGGTTCTTGCTGCAGGCTTCTGTAGGATTGACTTTCAAACTTTACTCTGTAATTGCCAGCTCTAGAGGAAGGGGATGGGCAAAAATTCTATTAATGGAGTGACTGTGGATGCCCCATTTCAATTAGTTTCTTCACGAGGTTGGGCAGGAGCTAATTTCTCTACTAGGTTACCTAGGAAGAAAGTATACCTCTCTAAGACTAACATTAATTTTTCTCAGAGTCAACACAATAAAATATTGGAGGAATATTAAAATGTTTAAAAATATATGTATATATATATATATCTGGTTCTATAAGAAATTTAATAACTACATTTGGTTATCAGATATTCTGGAAATTCTTAGTCTTACAGATGTGCTGAGAGAATAACTATATGAATTTCCAATCCTTCTCTGGTCATTTCTTTCATGGAATGATGGAGGACTTACCTGAGAGATATTGAGCATTCTGCTACTCTCTTCCCCTTTGAAAGTTACTACCTGAATGGCTCACACATTCCAGGAGCCCTTATGTTAATTCCTTTCCAAGCTGTTGGTTGTTTGAAGCTTTTTCTCTGGTAGATTCTTCAGGACAGACTTATGGGAACAATATTCCTTGAGTTCTCATGTATTATGTAGCAAGAATATACAAGACTATAAGAAGTTTTCATCTATGGGTTTTTATACTTGAAGGTCACTCTAGCTTCATTAAAATGTGTTCGATTTGGGCTGTATCATTTTCTCAGATACATGTATAGTCTTTCAATATGTAGTTTGAAGTTATCTTTTATTCCAGGAGAGTTTTATTATAGTTTTTAGTATTTTTTGCTTTGTTGCTTTGGTCTTCTTCAGGGACTCCTACTAAACATATATTGGACAGTCTTGCTTATGTTACATATTAATTATTGTCTCTTAAAATCTTTTTACCTCTTCTTTTTTTTTTAATTCTAAAATTTGTCTTATGTTCCATTTTGTACTTTTGGTAAGGCATTAACCCACTGTGCTTCTTCTTAACTTAGTCTTCATTGCTGAAATAAGTTTTTCTTTTATTTCTAAATCTTTCCTGAATTTGATCACCTCTCTTTTCATATCTTCCTTGATCTCAAACACAACATTTTTCAGTTTTTCTAATTCTGAGGTTTTTCGTTGCTTCTGTCATTTAAAGAATATTTTTAGCTTGTTTTGAACTATTAGATCACAGTTTTCCCTACTTTAAAAATCAAGGAGTTTGATCAGTAATATTGCTTGTCATACTGTGGTAAAGATATAGCCCATTCTGTAGCCTTTATTATAGTCTATTTTGTTAGTTTTTTTTGTTTTTAATTGGGATATAATAGTGGATCTGTCTCATTTGGTTAAAAATTTTCTAAGCTCTACCGCTGCTTTAACTGGAAGTTAAGTGCTTTGAAACAAAATTTTGTTAAACATTTTGCCTTCTGGTTAAGGAATATTTGCTTTCCTTTCACTTACTGTATTAATATCCATTTTTGGTCATCTGATTTTGGTTGTTTTATAGTTGCTAATATTTTGTGGTTATTTCTTTAACATTTGAGACCATTAGTTATGTAAGATTTCAGATGTTTGGAAGCTCTATTAATTGAATTCATTGGAAGTTCATAAAGTTTATAGAATGTTCTTCTACTAATTATGACTTTGCCAGGGTTCCTTAAAGAAATAGCATTTTCCACCAGAAAAAAAATGAACTTGAAAATCTTTCTCATCCTAGCTGCTATATATGTAATTTCTTTATAGATCTATTCCAGATGTCAGAACTCCATCTTAATTTGTTGTGTATTCCTCCAGTGCTTGTCACCAGCCTTCATGGCCATCTTGGTGAAGTTTTCTTTTACAACCTTGATACAAGAAGATACTCTCTTGGGTTTTCTTTGAAAACAGGCTGAAGGCCTTCCTCCAAATGTCGTATCTCAATTTATGTATCATTTGACACAAATTTGAGCTATAACCTAGAGAAGAATCATTCCTAAATGGCTGCTTGACTACATTTTTTTGTTTGCTTTTCTTGACAGACCTCAGGTTACAGGCTGTGTCAGGCCTCATTTGGTGAGAAGCATGTTTGTTTCTCTTGTCAGCTTCTTGACTGGTTCCTTTCCAGATTTCTGCAGGGCAGCCATATGGTCATTTCGGCATGTCTTCTAGATTGCTTCTATGGCAGGATTCCAGGTCTTGATTAGTGTTTCAGAATCTGCTCACACTGAGAGGGCTTTAGCTTTTGCCCTTTAGTTTTATTTCAGGTAGCATATTCAGATCTGGTGTCCTTCCTGTCTCATCTAAAGTTCATTTGATTTTGATGATTTTATTTTATGTGGCCCATGTATTTGGCTAACTTTTTTTCTTCTTATATTTTAAGCAAGAAAGGCCCATAAAGGCCGTTGGTGAGGTGCCTAGACTGTGCTGATTTTGGAAAACTGAATGTAACAATAATTCTATTAGGTGATCAGTATTAATGTGCATTAGATTGGCTAGAGATGTATACCAGTCTCCTCCTTTCTACTTTTTTTATTCTTAGTTACATAGTTCTTTAAATTTGTTTTTTTCCTGGTTGGGGGGGGCAGGGATTTGTTTTGAAAATTTCTCTCTAACCGTGCGGCAAGGAGAAAATTACTCATAATGTTGGTAGTGATGTTTAAGAAAAAATTGTTCATGACACTTATAAAGATTAGTAAAGCAGACTTTATTCAGGGAGACTATCACGATAGTTGTAGGGACCACTGCAATGTGGTTTTGCAGTGGGGGAGAGAGATTGGGCTCAAACTTGGAATACAACTAGGAGAACTGGGGCTGTATAGCCAAGTAGAAGGGTGGGGTAAAAATTACTCAGAGGAAAGAAACATGAAAATAAGGGGGATTCTGGCTAAACAGACCTAAACAGGATTGTTGATGAAGGCAGGCCAGGTGGTCAGATATTACATGGGGGATGGTAGGGATGAGGAACCTAATCAGATATCCAGCGTGATCAATATTGAGGGTGGGGGATTCTGGTTAAACTGACATAGTAGGATTCTTGCTAAAATTGGACAATGCAGAGATGAACACAGAAGCCCAAAAGTTAGGGCCTAATTGGAAAGAGTTCAGAGGAGCCTGACTAAAGTTTGGTCAAGGAGAGACTCTTCAACAGTGATAATAAATGTAAAACTATAACTTTCAAGGAAGTAACTCTCAATACAGAAATACTGAAGCAAATCTCTGTTAACAAAACAGACCTTTAGGAGCTTCCCTGGTGGCACAGTGGTTAAGAATCCGCCTGCCAATGCAGGGGACACGGGTTCGAGTCCTGGCCCGGGAAGATCCCACATGCTGCGGAGCAACTAAGCCCGTGCACCACAACTACTGAGCCTGCGCTCTAGAGCCCGCGAGCCACAACTACTGAGCCCGCGTGCCACAACTTCTGAAGCCCGCGTGCCTGGAGCCCGTGCTCCTCAACAAGAGAAGACACTGCAGTGAGAAGCCCGTGCACTGTAATGAAGAGTAGCCCCCGCTCACCGCAACCAGAGAAAGCCCACACACAGCAACAAAGACCCAACGCAGCCAAAATAAAAATAAAAAATAAATAGATTTATAAAAATACAAAACAAAACAGACCTTTAGTTAAGTTCATGCTTAACCTCAGTGAACCAATAGCAAGATATTCTCTACCCATATTTACTTTTGGTTATTTTTGATCACTAAATTAGGAACTATATCATTTCAGGTTTTTTTGAAGTTGAAGAAAAGCAACTTAATGCCTTATATTCAGTCTCCGCTCCATGAATTTGTTATTTTGATTTCAGTGATAAGGATTGAAATTATAATATGAAGGAGCAAATTCAGACATCATGAAACACTTATTTTCTCTTAAAAGATAAAGGTTTTAAATAAACAGGCTATAAAATACTGTAATATTTGGAGACTCAGGCTTAAATTCTTTAATCAAATTAATTATTAAAATCTAAATTTTACTCTGCTTATATATTTTATTTAATTTTTCTTTGACAGTTTGATTTTATAAAAAGGAACCTACTTAATGTATTTTTTCAGAATTTCTTGTATTTTTTAGGAAGCATATTTTATTGTAGTTAACTTGTGTGTGCAAAATGCCCTGTTTGGGTGGGAGGGAATCTTTCCAAAGAAGCTGTATTGAACTTTTTGTCTGTTATCTCATCTTTCTAAGAAAGCATTCCTAAGCATTCTGTCTAGAGTGCTTTGTATTTAGGTTTGAAGGTTCTTATTGTCATGGCTGGCACTCAGTTTAGAAAGTGACCTTTTTGAAGGAGATGACTAGAAGTTTAAATTTACTAGATTCTAGAAGGTTAGCTGCTAAGTGCAGATTTCGAAGAATTGTTTGACTTTTTTGCAGCAGGATATTTTCTTGGATTTATATTCAAACTTTCAGTGCCTCTAAATGGAGTAGATTATAATCAACAAAATGATTTTATTTTTGAGCACCTGCAGCTCTAAAGGATCTAGTCCCAATCCTTTAGGCATAGGTTCTGAAGCTTGTAGTACCGGTAGATTCACTTGAGATACGTGTTTAAAATTCACATTGTTTGGTCCCACTAGCAGAGAGTCTCACATTGTTGATGAGAAATTGGGCCCGGTATTGAGCATATTTAACAAATGTCTAACACTTTGAGAAACATTGCTTTAGGACCTCAGTGGTTCCCAAGGCTGATGATGCATCTGAATCAATTTGGTCTGGTTGAAAAAGTATGTTGAGGGCTTCCCTGGTGGCGCAGTGGTTGGGAATCCGCCTGCCAGTGCAGGGGACACGGGTTCGAGCCCTGATCCAGGAGGATCCCACATGACGTGGAGCAACTAAGCCTGCACGCCACAACTGCTGAGCCTGTGCTCTAGAGCCCGCGAGCCACAACTCCTGAAGCCCGTGCGCCTAGAGCCCTGTGCTCCCGAACAAGAGAAGCTACCGCAATGAGAAGAAGCCGGCGCACTGCAACAAAGAGTATCCCCCGCTCTCTGCAGCTAGAGAAAGCCCGCGTGCAACGACGAAGACCCAACGCAGCCAAAAATAAATAAATTAATTTTTTAAAAAAAGAGAGAAAAGAAAAATTTAAAAAAATGTGTTGATACCTGGTTCCACCCTATAGCTACTAAATTAGAATCTCTGGGAGTGTGGCCCAGTAACGTGCATTTTTAACAAGCTGCCTGGTGATGCTTATACAGAGAGCCACATCTCAGGATCCCATCTTTGAGATCCATTGCTTAGTTCCACCTATGCCTGAGGGCCTTGAGCCTTTTTGTTCTAGGATCTCCCAAGATCTAATTTCTGGGTGATACACTGTATTAGAAAGCTTTTGCTATTACTTCTCAGACATGCCCAGATGTTGACACTGTACTGACTAAAAAGTATTGCCTTTTTTTTTAAACCATTCTTTAACATTTTTCTAATCAATACTAGGTGATTTAAGGCATATACACACACACGTACACCTTATGGGATTTAATGGCAGCTTCTTTTTGAACATAATTGTTAAAACATAAAAAGACTTTACACACTTTAGGAACTTAAATTCAAGACAAAGTATTATTATATATGTGTGTTTTGATACTACTGACTAACATTGTTAATGTGATATTTTTATGTAAAACTAGTTACTTAATGTGAGTTCTATGTAGAAAGGTCTGGAAAAATTGGTATTTGTTACTTAGTTATCTTAAGCATTTTGCTGAATTGTATGGCTTGAGGATTCTTTAGAGTTGTAATAAATGTATGGCTTGAGGATTCTTCAGAGTGGTAATAAACTTTGAATAAAGTAAGAAGCAGTTTATTCTTGGTGGTGGTGTTACAATGGCTAAGTTTCATGCAGTTATAGTCTTTACACAGTAGTTGAAGGAATAATAGCTCTTTTTCAAAAGGTTTAAATGCTTTCTTAAGTTTAGATGTGCTTTGCTTGTATAATCAGTGTTTAATGGAGAGCTTTGGCGAATAATCTTTCTTGAGAGCTAAACACAGAGAATCAACAATTTTTATTTTTTAGTTACTTATGCACACTGAACCTATGAAAAAGGTTGGAGTGTGTTAAAGTCCAAGAAAAGAATGTGAGCACTTTTTATTACGTGTGTTAGTTTACATTCTGTATGGCTACATTATGTCACTCAAAAATATTGCATCCTCTTTACCACCTGTTAAGGTTGGTTTAGAAGGCGTAGTGGCTTGTTTCATATTTCTCTGTAGCTAAAGTTCTTAAAGTTTCTAATAATAACTTTTTTTTAATTTGCAGAAATTCCACTTAACTTTGTTAATTTTCTCCTTCAGGTGAGCTTCTTAATCCATCAGATTTCCAAACTCACTAACCAGTCAATCTTCAGTCACTGCTACTAAAGTAAAAATTGTTGGGAACAATTAGTTTAACCTCATATTACAGTGCTCTGGCAGTTAGATACTAATTAAGCAGTTTTGCCTATTTAGAGTAATGCCTTGTATGCTATTCAGATGCAGAGTTATCTAATACAGCTCCTTGTTTTTAAACCTATTATACTATTATCACTTTAAAGTTAAATTTCCAATTGGCTGTTAGAAAGCAATAATTATTTTGTATAGTCCTCAGTAGGAACCCCAGAGGAACCCCAGGCCTACCACTGCTCCCTCATGAGGGAGGGGAATTGGAGGGGGAAAGTACAACCTGTAGATGGATATAATGAGCAAGTCTTTTTACAGAATGCTACATGAGGAGTCATTTTCTGGTCCTAACAATGATGCTAGTACTGGAAATAGATGTGATTTTTTTCTAACCATCATATTTTACTGCTGAATTTAGTTATTCTCTATTTTATCCTCAAATATTTAAGTAGGCGATGTTACCAACAGGATTATAAGTGGCATGGTAAGAGCCTTACTACTTGAAAGTTTCCCTTGATGTAGTTGGAGTACATCATTCTAGCTATCTGCTGCCTCATTTATTTTTTGCATTGTTTGCTTCCTGTCCTTCATTGGTGTGCATGTGCCATAATATACCACTTTATATCATAGTTTAATTGTACATATTGTATCTCCCTCAACCGGAATGTAAATTCCTTGAGGAGAGTCTGAAACTGATTTTGTAATTCCTCTTGGTACACGGAACAGTGCTTTTCATATATAGTAGTAGACATTCAGCAAGTTTTGTTTAGTGGTAGTGGTTACCTGGTTTCACTACCTATGAAATTACTATTTTCCTGATGCCTGTTTAGCTTAAGTAATGATGATAAGTATTTATTTAATTGATTTTCTTTCATACTTTAGAATATTTATTTTAGCAATTTTATTGCTACTCTTAATTTTTTATTCAATGTTTTATTAAATGTTATTATTTAAGCTCTTGTAAATTCAAAGATTGTTTGAGTATTTTAGGTATTTTATTCTTTTTGTTGCAATGATCAGTGGGATTGTTTCCTTAATTTCTCTTTCTGATTTTTCGTTCTTAGTGTATAGGAATGCAAGAGATTTCTGTGCATTGATTTTGTATCCTGCAGCCTTACCAAATTCATTGATTAGTTCTAGTAGTTTCCTGGTGGCATCTTTAGGGTTTTCTATGTATAGTATCATGTCATCTGCAAACAGTGACAGCTTTACTTCTTCTTTTCCCATTTGTATTCCTTTTATTTCTTTTTCTTCTCTGATTGCCGTGGCTAGGACTTCCAAAACTATGTTGAGTAAGAGTGGCGAGAGTGGACATCCTTGTCTTGTTCCTGATCTTAGAGGAAATGCTTTCAGTTTATCACCACTGAGAATGATGTTTGCTGTGGGTTTGTCATATATGGCCTTTATTATGTTGAGGTAGGTTCCCTTTATGCCCACTTTCTGGAGAGTTTTTATCATAAATGGGTGTTGAGTTTTGTCAAAAGATTCTTCTGCATCTATTGAGATGATCATATGGTTTTTATTCTTCAAATTGTTAATATGGTGTATCACATTGATTTGCGTTTATTGAAGAATCCTTGCATCCCTGGGATAAATCCCACTTTATCATAGTGTATGATCCTTTTAATGTGTTGTTGGGTTCTGTTGGTTAGTATTTTGTTGAGGATTTTTGCGTCTATGTTCATCAGTGGTATTGGTCTATAATTTTCTTTTTTTGTGATATCTTTTTCTGGTTTTGGTATCAGGGTGATGGTGGCCTCATAGAATGAGTTTTGGAGTGTTCCTCCCTCCACCGTTTTTTGGAAGAGTTTGAGGAGGAGAGGTGTTAACTCTTCTCTAAATGTTTGATAGAATTCACCTGTGAAGCCATCTGGTCCTGGACTTTTGTTTGTTGGAAGATTTTTAATCACAGTTTCAATTTCATTACCTGTGATTGGTCTGTTTATATTTTCTAATTCTTCCTGGTTCAATCTTGGAAGGTTGTACTTTTCCAAGAATTTGTCCATTTCTTTCAGGTTGTCCATTTTATTGGCATATAGTTGCTTGTAGTAGTCTCTTACGATCTTTTGTATTTCTGCAGTGTCGGTTGTAATCTCTCCTTTTTCAATTCTAATTTTATTGATTTGAGTACTCGCCCTCCTTTTCTTGATGAGACTGGCTAAAGGATTACCAATTTTGTTTATCTTCTTAAAGCAACAGCCTTTAGTTTTATTGATCTTTGCTATTGTTTGGTTTGTTTCCATTTCACTTATTTCTGCTCGGATCTTTATGATTTCTTTCCTCCCACTAATTTTGGGTTTTCTTTGTTCTTCTTTTTCTAGTTGCTTTAGGTGTAAGGTTAGAATGTTTATTTGAGAGTTTTCTTGCAGTGAGCTTGAATTGCTATGAACTTCCCTCTTAGAACTGCTTTTGCTGCATCCCATAGGTTTTGGATCGTCATGTTTTTGTTGTCATTTGTTTCTAGGTATTTTTTGATTCCCTCTTTGATTTCTTCAGTGATCTCTTGGTTATCCAGCAGCACACTGTTTAGCCTCCATGTATTTGTGTTTTCTTTACTGTTTTTTTTTCCTGTAATAGATCTCTGATCTCACAGTGTTGTGGTCGGAAAAGATGCTTGATACAATTTCAATTTTCTTAAATTTTCCAAGGTTTGATTTGTGACCCCAAATGTGATCTATTCTGGAGAACGTGCCGTGTGCATTTGAGAAGAAAGTGTATTCTTCTGCTTTGGGGTGGAATGTCCCAACAATATCAATTAAGTCTGTCTGGTCTCTTGTGTCATTTAAAGCTTCTGTTTCCTTATTTATTTTCCGTCTGGATGATCTATTGGTGTCAGTGGGGTGTTAAAGTCCCCTATTATTGTGTTACTGTCGATTTTTCCTTTTCAAGCCATTTGCATTTGCCTTATATATTGAGGTGCTCCTATGTTGGGTGCATAAATATTTACAATTGTTTTGTTTTCTTCTTGGATTGGTCCATTGATCATTATGTAGTGTCCTTTCTTGTCTCTTGTAACAGTCTTTATTTTAAAGTCTATTTTATCTGATATGAGTGTTGCTGCTCCAGCTTTCTTGTGATTTCCATTTGCATGGAATATCTTTTTCCATCCCCTCACTTTCAGTCTGTATGTGTCCCTAGGTGTGAAGTGGGTTTCTTGTAGACAGCATATAGACAGGCTTGTTTTTGTATCCATTCAGCCAGTCTGTGTCTTTTGGTTGGAGCATTTAATCTACTTACATTCAAGGTGATTATCGATATGTATGTTCCTATTACCATTGTCTTAATTGATTTGGGTTTGTCTTTGTGGGTCTTTTTATTCTCTTGTGTTTCCCACTTAGAGAAGTTCCTTTAGCATTTGTTGTAAAGCTAGTTTGGTGGTGCTGAATTCTCTTAGCTTTTGCTTGTCTGTAAAGCTTTTGATTTCTCCATTGAATATGAATGAGATCCTTGCTGGGTAGAGTAATCTTGGTTGTAGGTTTTTTCCCCTTCATCACTTTAAATATGTCCTGCCACTCCCTTCTGGCTTGCAGAGTTTCTGCTGAAAGATCAGCTGTTAACCTTATGGGGATTCCCTTTTATGTTATTTGTTGCCTTTCCCTTGCTGCTTTTAATATTTTTTTCTTTGTATTTAATTTTTGATAGTTTGATTAATATGTGTCTTGGCATGTTGCTCTTTGGGTTTATCCTGTATGGGACTCTCTGTGCTTCCTGGACTTGATTGACTATTTCCTTTCCCATGTTAGGGAAGTTTTCAACTACAATCTCTTCAAATATTTTCTCAAACCCTTTCTTTTTCTCTTCTTCTCCTGGAACCCCTATAATTCGAATATTGGTGCGTTTACTATTGTCCCAGGAGTCTCTGAGACTGTCCTCAATTCTTTAATTCTTTTTTCTTTATTCTGCTCCCTGGCAGTTATTTCCACCATTTGATCTTCCAGCTCACTTATCCGTTCTTCTGCCTTAGTTCTTCTGCTATTGATTTCTTCTAGAGTATTTTTAATTTCAGTTATTGTATTGTTCATCACTGTTTGTTTGCTCTTTAGTTCTTCTAGATCCTTGTTAAATGTTTCTTTTATTTTCTCCATTCTGTTTCCTATATTTTGGATCATCTTTACTATCATTACTCTGAATTCTTTTTCAGGTAGGTTGCCTATTTCACCTTCATTTATTTGGTCTTGTAGGTTTTTACCTTGCTTCTTCATTTGTAACATACTTTTTGTCATTTTATTTTTTTTTCTGATGGTTGGGGCTGTATTCCTGTCTTACAGATTATTTGGCCTGAGGCATCCAGCACTGGAGTTTGCAGGCAGTTAGATAAATCCGGGTCTTGGTGCTGAGATGAGGACCTCTGGGAGGCCTCACTCCTATTTATATTCCCTGGGGTCTGAGGTTCTCTGTTAGTCCAGCGGTTTGGACTCGGAGCTGCCACCACAGGAGCTCGGGCGCAACCTGTGGCCTGGGAACCAGATCCCGTAAGGCATGTGGCGTGGAAAAAAAAAAAAAAAGAAGAAGAAGAAAAGGAGCAATACAATAACAAAGAATAAAAAACAAAATAAAATTAGAAAGATCAAAAATATATTAGGAAAAATAATAATATAATTGAAACAACTGCAACAAGGTAAAATAAAACTGTAACAGAAAAAAGAAAAAGAAAAAAGGGGGGTGGGGGAACAAGCCAAAAAGGAGCAGAACAATAATAAAGCATAAAGAATAAAATAAAATTAGAAAAATAAAACATTTATTAGAAAAAATAAACATATAAATGAATGAAGAACAATTAATCAACAAGGTAAAACAGAACCCCAATCTAAAAGCGGAAAAAAGGAAAAAAAAAAAAAAAGCCTTGGCTATGGGGGGCGGAGTTTAGGCAGGGTTGGAACTTAGACATTGGTGGGGGTTATGGTGGGGCAGGGCCTAGGCTTAGGACCCATGCAGCCAGAAAAGGTCTTGGGGGCGGGGCCTGGGCGGGTGATGTTCAAGTGTCGGGCAGGGCCTCTACTTAGGACCTACAGAAGGGGAGAGGCAGCACGTCCAAAGGAGGGCCTTCAGAGTGTGGAGTTCTGGGGTTTGGAGGCAAAGCCGTGGGTGAGGGTGTGTGGGTGCGGTTTAGGCCCAGCTCATTGGAGGGGTTCTCTGAGTGTAGAGGTCGGGCCCTGGGTGGGGGTGTAAGGATGGGGCTCGGTCTCTGCGCAGCAGGAGGGAGGCTCTGAGGGCAGAGAATTAGGCCCAGGAGCCCAACAGGCTCTCTGGTGCCTAAGTGGACAGGGAAAGCACTGGCCGCGTTCCCTTCCATTCCTCCACGCCCCCACTCCCCATCTCTCCCGGGGTCTCCCCAGTCCCCGCTGGACCCCTAACCGTGGGTGTGTCCTGCTGGGTGTAGGAACTCCTCCCCTCCCCCAGCCACCCCTCAGGGGTTTGAGTCCAGTAGGTCTGGCCTTTACTTTTGCTTTCCCTTCCCTCCCTCCCACTCCCTCAGGACCCATGCAGCTGGAGGGGACATTCATGGGCAGAGGATCAGGACCGGGATCTCAGCAGGCTCCTGAGGGCCCAAGTGGGCAGGGGAGAACTGGCCATGCTCCCTTTTGATCCTCTGCCCTCCCAGTGGTCCCCCAATTTCCCCCTTTGGGGGTGGGATCCCTTCCCCTCCTCCAGCCACCCCTCAGGTGCGCCAGTCCATCCCACCTCCACTTCTTCCCCTCTCACTCCCCCCATGCCCCACATCCTACTTGGTCACTGGGGGTTTCTCCCCTCCCCTTAGGTGTCTGTGGTCCCTCACTGGTGCCTGGTAGGTGCCCTAGTTGTGTGGAGACGTGAATTCCATGTGCTCCTAGTCCGCCATCTTGACTCTTCTCCCCAATCTTAAACTTATGAATTATTTCTGGAATTTTCCATTTAATATTTTCAGACCATGGTTGACTGTGGAAAGTGAAAGTGAGGATAAGAGGGGACTACTATAATGCAAAACCAGTGTTGATTTTTATTGTTGCACTAAATTGTAATACCTGAATTGGTAGGCAATAATACCGCAAATTAAATAAATAAAAATTTGGGAGAATCAAGGCTTAGATGTTGAGGCAGTTAAAGTCTAACTCATTGCCATGATAGTTTGGATAATAGGAATAAGTCGTCTTATTTAATAACTTATTTAATAAGTTAAAGTAAATCGCACTGCTTATGATGAATCTGTTGGTAAAAAAGGCCCTACTGATATTTGGTTAAGTGGGGTTATTATAGCTAATCATATCTTGGAAGAGTACTATCCTTGCCAATTTTTAAACTTATTTTGAATTTTAACCCTTCAAATAATTTACGTGGAAAATACTAACAACTACATATCTTTGAAATTTTCCTTATGTGAGCAATGGTGAGAGTCTTTTGTGTGTGTGTGTGTGTGTGTGTGTGTGTGTTGTTGTTGTTGTTGTTTTTAAACATCTTTATTGAAGAACAATTGCTTTACAATGGTGTGCTAGCTTCTGCCCCATAACAAAGTGAATCAGTTATACATATACATATGTTCCCATATCTCTTCCCCCTTGCATCTCCCTCCCTCCCACCCTCCCCATCCCACCCCTCTAGGTGGTCACAAAGCACCGAGCTGATCTCCCTGTGCCATGCAGCTGCTTCCCACTAGCTATCCATTTTACATTTGGTAGTGTATATATGTCCATGACACTCTCTCACCCTGTCACATCTCACCCCTCCCCCTTCCCATATCCTCAAGTCCATTCTCCAGTAGGTCTGTGTCTTTATTCCCGTCTTGCCACTAGGTTCTTCATGGCCTTTTTTTTTTTTCCCTTAGATTCCATATATATGTGTTAGCATACTGTATTTGTTTTTCTCTTTCTGACTTACTTCACTCTGTATGACAGACTCTAACTCCATCCACCTCATTACAAGTACCTCCATTTCATTTCTTTTTATGGCTGAGTAATATTCCATTGTATATATGTGCCACATCTTCTTTATCCATTCATCCGATGATGGACACTTAGGTTGCTTCCATGTCCTGGCTATTGTAAATAGAGCTGCAATGAACATTTTGGTACATGACTCTTTTTGAACTATGGTTTTCTCAGGGTATATGCCCAGTAGTGGGATTGCTGTGTCGTATGGTAGTTCTATTTTTAGTTTTGTAAGGAACCTCCATACTGTTCTCCATAGTGGCTGTATCAATTTACATTCCCACCAACAGTGCAAGAGGGTTCCCTTTCCTCCACACCCTCTCCAGCATTTATTGTTTGTAGATTTTTTGATGATGGCCATTCTGACCAGTGTGAGATGATATCTCATTGTAGTTTTGATTTGCATTTCTCTAATGATTAATGATGTTGAGTATTCTTTCATGTGTCTGTTGGCAATCTGTATATCTTTTTTGGAGAAATGTCTATTTAGGTCTTCTGCCCATTTTTGGATTGGGTTGTTCGTGTTTTTGTTATTGAGCTGCATGAGCTGCTTGTAAATCTTGGAGATTAATCCTTTGTCATTTGCCTCATTTGTAAATATTTTCTCCCATTCTGATGGTTGTCTTTTGGTCTTGTTTATGGTTTCCTTTGCTGTGCAAAAGCTTTTAAGTTTCATTAGGTCCCATTTGTTTATTTGTGTTTTTATTTCCATTTCTCTAGGAACTGGGTCAAAAAGAATCTTGCTGTGATTTATGTCATAGAGTGTTCTGCCTATGTTTTCCTCTACGAGTTTGATAGTGTCTGGCCTTACACTTAGGTCTTTAATCCATTTTGAATTTATTTTTGTGTATGGTGTCAGGGAGTGTTCTAATTTCATAATTTTACATATATCTGTCCAATTTTCCCAGCACCACTTTTTTTTTTAATTTAATTTATTTATTTATTTATTTATGGCTGTGTTGGGTCTTCGTTTCTGTGCGAGGGCTTTCTCCAGTTGCGGCAAGCGGGGGCCACTCTTCATTGCGGTGCGCGGGCCTCTTAGTATCGCGGCCTCTCTTGTTGCGGAGCACAGGCTCCAGACGCGCAGGCTCAGTAAGTGTGGCTCACGGGCCTAGTTGCTCCGCGGCATGTGGGATCTTCCCAGACCAGGGCTCGAACCCGTGTCCCCTGCATTGGCAGGCAGATTTGCAACCACTGCGCCACCAGGGAAGCCCCCCAGCACCATTTATTGAAGAGACTGTCTTTTCTCCACTGTATATGCCTGCCTCCTTTATCAAAGATAAGGTGACCATATGTGCGTGGGTTTATCTCTGGGCTTTCTATCCTGTTCCATTGATCTATATTTCTATTTTTGTGCCAGTACCAAACTGTCTTGATTACTGTAGCTTTGTAATATAGTCTGCAGTCAAGGAGCCTGATTCCTCCAGCTCCATTTTTCGTTCTCAAGATTGCTTTGGCTATTCGGGGTCTTTTGTGTTTCCATACCAATTGTGAAATTTTTTGTTCTAGTTCTGTGAAAAATGCCAGTGGTAGTTTGATAGGGATTGCATTGAATCTGTAGATTGCTTTGGGTAGTAGAGTCATTTTCACAATGTTGATTCTTCCAATCCAAGAACATGGTATATCTCTCCATCTATTTGTATCATCTTTAATTTCTTTCATCAGTGTCTTATAATTTTCTGCACACAGGTCTTTTGTCTCCTTAGGTAGGTTTATTCCTAGATATTTTATTCTTTTTGTTGCAATGGTAAACGGGAGTGTTTTCTTAATTTCACTTTCAGATTTTTCGTCATTAGTGTATAGAAATGCAAGAGATTTCTGTGCATTAATTTTGTATCCTGCTACTTTACCAAATTCATTGATTAGCTCTAGTAGTTTTCTGGTAGCATCTTTAGGATTCTCTGTGTATAGTATCATGTCATCTGCAAACAGTGACAGCTTTACTTCTTCTTTTCCGATTTGGATTCCTTTTATTTCTTTTTCTTCTCTGATTGCTGTGGCTAACACTTCCAAAACTATGTTGAATAATAGTGGTGAGAGTGGGCAACCTTGTCTTGTTCCTGATCTTAGTGGAAATGGTTTCAGTTTTTCACCATTGAGGACAATGTTGGCTGTGGGTTTGTCATATATGGCCTTTATTATGTTGAGGAAAGTTCCCTCTATGCCTACTTTCTGCAGGACTTTTATCATAAATGGGTGTTGAATTTTGTCAAAAGCTTTCTCTGCATCTATTGAGATGATCATATGGTTTTTCTCCTTCAATTTGTTGATATGGTGTATCACGTTGATTGATTTGCGTATATTGAAGAATCCTTGCATTCCTGGGATAAACCCCACTTGATCATGGTGTATGATCCTTTTAATGTGCTGTTGGATTCTGTTTGCTAGTATTTTTTGAGGATTTTTGCATCTATGTTCATCAGTGATATTGGCCTGTAGTTTTCTTTCTTTGTGACATCTTTGTCTGGTTTTGGTATCAGGGTGATGGTGGCCTCGTAGAATGAGTTGGGGAGTGTTCCTCCCTCTGCAATATTTTGGAAGAGTTTGAGAAGGATAGGTGTTAGCTCTTCTCTAAATGTTTGATAGAATTCTCCTGTGAAGCCATCTGGTCCTGGGATTTTGTTTGTTGGAAGATTTTTAATCACAGTTTCAATTTCAGTGCTTGTGATTGGTCTGTTCATATTTTCTATTTCTTCCTGGTTCAGTCTCGGCAGGTTGTGCATTTCTAAGAATCTGTCCATTTCTTCCAGGTTGTCCATTTTATTGGCATAGAGTTGCTTGTAGTAATCTCTCATGATCCTTTGTATTTCTGCAGTGTCAGTGGTTACTTCTCCTTTTTCATTTCTAATTCTATTGATTTGAGTCTTCTCCCTCTTTCTCTTGATGAGTCTGGCTAATGGTTTATCAATTTTGTTTATCTTCTCAAAGAACCAGCTTTTAGTTTCACTGATTTTTGCTATTGTCTCCTTCATTTCTTTTTCATTTATTTCTGATCTGATCTTTATGGTTTCTTTCCTTCTGCTAGCTTTGGGGTTTTTATGTTCTTCTTTCTCTAATTGCTTCCGGTGCAAGGTTAGGTTGTTTATTCGAGATGTTTCCTGTTTCTTGAGGTAGGCTTGTATTGCTATACACTTCGCTCTTAGCACTGCTTTTGCTGCGTCCTATAGGTTTTGGGTCGTCGTGTCTCCATTGTCATTTGTTTCTAGGTATTTTTTGATTTCCCCTTTGATTTCTTCAGTGATCACTTCGTTATTAAGTAGTGTATTGTGTAGCCTCCGTGTGTTTGTCTTTTTTACAGATCTTTTCCTGTAATTGATATCTAGTCTCATAGCGTTGTGGTCGGAAAAGATACTTGATACGATTTCAATTTTCTTAAATTTACCAAGGCTTGATTTGTGACCCAAGATATGATCTATCCTGGAGAATGTTCCATGAGCAGTTGAGAAAAATGTGTATTCTGTTGTTTTTGAGTGGAATGTCCTATAAATATCAATTAAGTCCATCTTGTTTAATGTATCATTTAAAGCTTGTGTTTCCTTATTTATTTTCATTTTGGATGATCTGTCCATTGGTGAAAGTGGGGTGTTAAAGTCCCCTACTATGATTGTGTTGCTGTCGATTTCCCCTTTTATGGCTGTTAGTATTTGCCTTATGTATTGAGGTGCTCCTATGTTGGGTGCATAAATATTTACAATTGTTATACCTTCCTCTTGGATCGATCCCTTGATCATTATATAGTGTCCTTCTTTGTCTCTTGTAATAGTCTTTGTTTTAAAGTCTATTTTGTCTGATCTGAGAATTGCTACTCCAGCTTTCTTTTGATTTCCATTTGCATGGAATATCTTTTTCCATCCCCTCACTTTCAGTCTGTATGTGTCTCTAGGTCTGAAGTGGGTCTCTTGTAGACAGCATATATATGGGTCTTGTTTTTGTATCCATTCAGCCAGTCTGTGTCTTTTGGTGGAGCATTTAATCCATTTACATTTAAGGTAATTATCGATATGTATGTTCCTATTCCCATTTTCTTAAATGTTTTGGGTTTGTTATTGTAGGTGTTTTCCTTCTCTTGTGTTTCTTGCCTAGAGAAGTTCCTTTAGCATTTGTTGTAAAGCTGGTTTGGTGTTCCTGAACTCTCTCAGCTTTTGCTTGTCTGTAAAGGTTTTAATTTCTGCATAAAATCTGAATGAGATCCTTGCTGGGTAGATTAATCTTGGTTGTAGGTTTTTCTCCTTCATGACTTTAAGTATATCCTGCCACTCCCTTCTGGCTTGCAGAGTTTCTGCTGAAAGATCAGCTGTTAACATTATGGGGATTCCCTTGTGTGTTATTTGTTGTTTTTCCCTTGCTGCTTTTAATATGTTTTCTTTATATTTAATTTTTGACAGTTTGATTAATATGTGTCTTGGCATGTTTCTCCTTGGATTTATCCTGTATGGGACTCTCTGTGCTTCCAGGACTTGATTAACTATTTCCTTTCCCATATTAGGGAAGTTTTCAACTATAATCTCTTCAAATATTTTCTCAGTCCCTTTCTTTTTCTCTTCTTCTTCTGGAACCCCTATAATTCGAATGTTGGTGCGTTTAATGTTGTCCCAGAGGTCTCTGAGACTGTCCTCAGTTCTTTTCATTCTTTTTTCTTTATCTTGCTCTGCAGTAGTTATTTCCACCATTTTATCTTCCAGGTCACTTATCCGTTCTTCTGCCTCAGTTATTCTGCTATTGATCCCATCTAGAGTATTTTTCATTTCATTTATTGTGTTTTTTCATTGTTGCTTGGTTCCTCTTTAGTTCTTCTATGTCCTTGTTAAATGTTTCTTGCATTTTGTCTATTCTGTTTCCCAGATTTTGGATCATCCTTACTATCATTATTCTGAATTCTTTTTCAGGTAGACTACCTATTTCCTCTTCATTTGTTAGGTCTGGTGTGTTTTGACCCTGCTCCTTCATCTGCTGTGTGTTTTTCTGTTGTCTCATTTTGCTTATCTTACTGTGTTTGGGGTCTCCTTTTCACAGGCTGCAGGTTCGTAGTTCCCGTTGTTTTTGGTATCTGTCCCCAGTGGCTAAGGTTGGTTCAGTGGGTCGTGTAGGCTTCCTGGTGGAGGGAACTAGTGCCTGTGTTCTGGGGGATGAGGCTGGATCTTGTCTTTCTGGTGGGCACGTCCACGTCTGGTGGTGTATTTTGGGGTGTCTGTGGCCTTATTCTGATTTTAGGCAGCCTCTCTGCTAATGGATGGGGCTGCGTTCCTGTCTTGCTAGTTGTTTGGCATAGGGTGTCCAGCACTGTAGCTTGCTGGTCGTTGAGTGAAGCTGGGTCTTGATGTTGAGATGGAGATCTCTGAGTGATTTTTGCCATTTGGTATTACGTGGAGCTGGGAGGTCTCTTGTGGACCAGTGTCCTGAACTTGGCTCTCCCACCTCAGAGGCACAGCCCTGATGCCTGGCTGGAGCACCAAGAGCCTTTTGGGAGGTCTGACGTTTTCTGCCAGCATTCAGTGGGTGTTCTGTAGGAGCAGTTCCACGTGTAGATGTATTTCTAATGTATAAGTGGGAAGGAAGGTGATCTCCGCGTCTTACTCTTCCACCATCTTCCGAGAGTCTTTTAAAGCATATGTTTGAAATATAACCTTTCAAGTATATTTACTTCATATACTATAATTTTTAAAAAAATCATGACTGGTAGAGGGAATTTTTTTTTTATATTTCTTTATTTATTTATTATTTATCTTGGCTGTGCTGGGTCTTAGTTGCGGCACACGGGATCCTCATTGCGGTATGTGGGCTCCCATTTGTGGCATGCAGGCTCTTACTTGTGGCATGCATGTGGGATCTAGTTCCCCGACCAGGGATCGAACCCAGGCCCCCCGCATTGGGAGCGCAGAGTCCCCCCCACTAGGCCACCAGGGATGTCCCTGGTAGAGCGAATTTTATAACAGGATATCGATACCATGTTGTCCTACCTTATTCTTTCTACTTAAGGCAGACCGTTTTTGTTTTTTTGGTATTGGTAATGTGTGATGCTTGTTTACACATTCTTAACACAATTAAGCATTAGCGGTTATATCACAGAATTAGAGCTAACTGGCCAATCTGTAGATTGAATTTAGCACCCAATTCATATTTTTCCCTTTTATTACATTATCTTTATGGTAACCACATGGAGATAATAAATTTCAGGAAGTTTCCAGTTCAAAAACCTCAGGCTCTCACCCAATATAACACATTTATACAACATTTAAAAGTACAAAAGCTCCTTTTGGTTAAGGGACAATACAAGAAAACTCATGAATTTAATGACACCAAAAGTTCCGGTCCGCGCTGTCCCAGAATAAGGTTGCCAAATCTGTTTCTTGGCTCTTTCATTGGTAAGAATGTCCCCCTCTTATACTCAGCACAAGGTGAGTGTTTCTACACCAAATGTTGGAGCCTAGGTTTTCAGAGTCCAAGCTGATGACCGCCACTGGTCCTTGGGCCTTGGGAGCACCCAATTTAAAGTCCCTTATCCCAGTGGTCTTCACACTGAAGTAAGGCCACCCACTTATGAGATACAGGAAGAAAATGTAACTTCCATTTTTTTCATACATATTTTTATTTTTTATATCATGTGTAAATTTCTACTTAGGTTTACACTATATATAACATATTAGTCATATAATATATACCTCATTTATAAATAAATAACTGCACATATTGCTGCATACTTAGATATTTACTATTAGGAGTACTCAGTCAAAATAACTTGAAGACCACAGTTCTGACAGTAGCTAATCAGAGAGAATGGACACTAAGGGGAGAAATGGGATCCTTTGGAAGGTATAGACAAAGGTCCAGTGATTAACAATATAATAAAAAAGTATAGATTAGAATATTATATGTATCAAGGGACTTGTTTATAGATTCTTTATATACGTACTATAAAACATAAAAATTATCCCTATTGTTCACCAAGTTAACGGGAGTTTTAATAACTATAGGTAGACTACATACAACTTTCATAATAGTTTGGAGCAGTTTAAAGTTCAGGCACAAGTTTTTTGCATATAGTGGCTTTTCATTTTCTGGTTGTGGCTGACCTTTATGTAGGCCTTTTTTATTGCTATAAATGTTCTTTTTCAAGGGATAAACTGTTTTTGTCTTTTTGTTCTTGGTGGAGGGAATGTAAAGTAACTTTAAAAAGTTTTAAACAAATTATTATAAATCAGATTATAAGAGACATGTTAATTTTCCGTGTTTCCTAAAGTTGCTAAAATTTGTGCATATTGCTTTTATAGCCAGAAAAAATATTTAAAAGAATTAATAGAAGTAACTCCTAGTAATAGAACTAAAAACAATCTGCATATCTTCTAAATTACCTATGGTAGGGGAAAAGGTAAGAAGGAGAAAAAGAAGTAAACAGTAAAACATAGAAAACAACTAGCAAGGAAGCATTTATAGGAGGAAGAAAAAAGTTATGACAGGTTTAATCAAGTTTGTTATAACAATAAATATAAGTGGGATGAACATACCTTTTATAAGGAGAAGACATACTCTAAAGTTTTTTCAAAAAGCCTAATTACATACAGTATACAAGAGTCGCACCTAAACAGCATGATTGAAAGAAATTGAAAATAAAAGAATAGGCAAACCAGATACATTATAATAGAAGGAAAGCATAAAGGGGTGATAATGTTCAATTTGGCAGAGCTTAAAAGTAATAAATGGAACAGACTGCAATGGTGAAGCATATAAGCCATAATGATGATGTCATGAATCAATATGGAACCAAATTATACAGAACTAAATTTCTATAAACTTTTTTTTGTTTGTTTCTTGTTTTTGGCCACACGGCGCAGCTTGCGGGATCTTAGTTCCCCGATGACCAGGGATTGAACCCATGCCCCCTGTAGTGGAAGTGCAGAGTCCTAACCATTGGACTGCCAGGGAATTCCCCAGAACTAAATTTAAATGATAAAAATTGCAAGAGATAAAGAGAATTGTTATATCTCAAGAGTAGTTTAGAAACTTGAGTAGTTCTCTAAGTCTGTGACAGATAAAGCTAATAATTTTCTTATTAATATATTCTATATTTTTATTTCAGCTGATGTACAAGAAAAATAACTATTCTGAAAACAGAAAATATATGTTCTCCGTGACTCATGAAATATTTATAAAAATTGACCATGATTTTTGGTCACAAATAAAATTTCAGGTGATCCCAAAGAGTAGACATAGATTGTCCTAGACTCTCTGCCTATGGCAAAATAAAATGAGAGCTAAGTAATAAAGATAGGAAGGAAATTTTGTAATTTTCAGATCTTCTCTAACACTCTTGGGTCAAAGAAGAAATCAGAACTGCAGTTGTAAGATAAAATTGGCCCTCCAGCCCTCTGTGTCCAAGGATGTGGAACCCGGAGAGGTGGATGGCCAAACGTAAGGGACTTGAGCTTCCTCAGATTCTGGTATCCGTGAGGGTCCTAGAACCAGTCCCCCACAGAACTGAGGACGACTGTATGTAAATAATACGATAGTTCACAGTATGCTCCATTTTCTTTTGTTTTCCGATTAAAAAAACCCAATTTTGTATTTTGGTTTCAGAAGGGTAGTTAAAGGACAGTATTCAATAACAAATGTTTCTTGGCCCTCTGTAATGTGCAAGACATTTTGTTTGATGTGAGATATAACTCTGAGTAAGACTGAGCCTTGGTGCTTGTAATCCACTGGATTTTATTATTCAATGCACATTAGTAGTAACTTATTTGAGATGCATGTATGAAAAATCCTTTATAGTTTCTTTGTAAAGAAACGATAGAGTTCAGTATGATCATTTTAATTTTCAGCAGAGGTACCTATGGTACCTATATGGAGAGGAGAAGTAGATTATTATAGTAGATTGATTGAACTGTGTAGAATGTCTGGATATCTCCGTTCCTTTTTACCTCTATCACCTGGTAGGAGTTCTGTTTCATTGGACAATTTAAGTTTATCCCTCTGGGCTTCAAATTCTTCATCCATAAATGAGGAAGCTGAATTAAAATATAAGATTCTTTATACATGTTATTTTTGTGTAGCTGTGAATCAATTCATAAGTATTGAGCATCAACTTCTTTTCAGTCTGTAGGGACCAAACGTATGCTCTAGTTGGGGAAAAAAGACAAATTTAGGGCTCCACGCGAACAGAGGAGAGTGCGTATATCTTTAAAAAGGACAGAGATGGAGAAAAGAAGAGCATTGAGAAAGGTTTCACAGAGGCAGTGTGACACCTGAGCTGATCTTGAAGATAAGTTTTTGTCAAGTGAACAGGGAAGGAGAACATTTTAGGTGCAGGAGATAATAGAAGGTATAGAGGCAGAGAAGTGAGCGTTTTACATTTGGGAAGTTGCAGTTAGTTTGTATGGCATTTCGTAGTTAACATGGGTTTATGGAGGAGTAGCAAGACATCAAGTATTGATGTATATGGGAGCTGAACTGTGAAAAATAATGGGCTTTAAGTTAAAGGCAGTGAATAACCATGGAAATTTTTTTAAGCAGTGGAGGGAGGTGGCACTGTAAGATTTAGTTAGGGTGGATGCAGAGATAGCATTTAGGAAACTGGGAGTTGAGACATGATGAAGTCTTAAATAAAGTAATGGCAGTGGAGATGCTATACAGGTTTTAGAGTAGGTCTCTAAAATGGATGGGCTTTGTAGGGTTGACAGCCCTGGAAGTGTGTGCAAAATTTAATATGTGAATGTATTTTCCTCTGGGAGAGGGTCTATAAATTTCATCACATCATGCAGGAGGGCTCTTAGGGTAAATATATATTGTAGGGAAAATTGACAGAGTGATATTTTACAAACCATGAGGGTTAAATAATTTTAAGTTTTACTTTATTCATTAGTGACTAATCTAATCTTTTTTCACTTTTTTAGAGTGGACAGGCCAAAATCTCATCAAGTTCGAACCTCTGGTACAATAAGGCGAACCTCTTCTTTGGATACGATAACAGGACCTTATCTCACAGGACAGTGGCCACGAGATCCTCATGTTCATTACCCTTCATGCATGAAAGATAAAGCTACTCAGGTAAAATAAGCAAATCAAAATCAGTTTTATTATCCTGCAGTTCTTCTATTTTGATCACAGTAAAGAAAATTAATTTAATCAAATTTTCCCAGTTATTAAATATATTCAACCAAAGAAGAAAGCCATTTCTTTTAATAAACTTTAGACTAAGTATTTTTATCATCTCGGTTTTGAAAGTTTTTAAATTATTTAATATTTAATAAATAGCACATCAGTCTACATTGTGTGGTTTTTGAGACTTATAGTTTTAGGAATTATTTTCCTACAGAAATTAATGACTAGTAACTGTATTAGAAAATACAGGCATATCTCGTTTTACTGTGCTTTGCTTTACTATGCTTCTCAGATATTGTGTTTTTTTACAAATTGAAGGTTTTTGGCAATCTTGCATGGAGCAAGTCTATCGGCGTCCTTTTTCCAACAGCATTTGCTCACTTTATGTCTCTCGGTCACATTCTGGCAATTCTTTAAATATTTCAAACTTTTTCATTATTATTATATTTGTTATGGTGATCCATCCTCAATGATCTTTTTTGTTACTATTGTAAAAAGATTATGACTTGCTGAAGGCTCAGATGATGATTAGCATTTTTTAGCAATAAAGTATTTTTAATTAAGGTATGTATATTGTTTTTTTAGGATGTAATGCCTTTGAACACTTTAATAGACTACAGTAATAGTATAAACATAAATTTTATATGCACTGGGAAACCAAAAATTTGTGTGACTCTCTTTATTGCGATATTTGCTTTATTGTGGTGGTCTGGAACCAAACCTGCAGTATCTCCGAGGTATGCTGGTATAAGTAATTTTTGAAGAAAAGCTTGTACAGTTCCTGGAAATAATTTATAAAGTATTAACACATGGCTAAGGAAATATATGTTAAAGGATATTTTTTCTGTTTAAAGCCAAAACTAAAATCCTTGAGAGAGAAATAGAAAATTTCCTGTTTGTCACACCTTCTCTATTTGTGGATCACAGCTTTTGACTTGAAGAGTTTTCCTTCCGTGTCAGAAAAAGATGTGAAAACATCTTAATTTATAATTTCTGAATTCTTGACCATATCTTTATAGCAGTAGTCGATTAGCATTATGAAGAATACGAAAAGTATAAGAGATGGTTATTGGCCTTAAAGAACTTACAGCATAGTTAGGAAGATAAGATGTAAATGTAAGAAAATTGGTAATAGAAGACAGAGTATTATTAGGTGTTAGATGAATGGAGCATTTAAATGTAAGGGAATTCAATGGAATGGGAACATTTTTGGCTTTGTGGGTTAGGGAAATAGAAGGATTAGAGTTTCATGTCTGAAGAATGAGGAAAAGGGGAGAAAATTTTGGACATGATCTATGAGAATCTTCTCCAGTTTTGTAATTTTCTCAGGCAAGCTTGAAACCATAAAATTAGCTTCTTTATCATGCATCCTATCAATTTTGTCTGTGTAACATTTTATGTCACCCACTCCCAGTCTTTTGCTTTCCATTCTTTGTGAGGGAAAGGAGGAGTTTGAGATGGTATGCAGTGGGATTCTCAAGTAGAAAGTACTAGCAAAACTTAGAGATGTGGGCCTGCACACTTAGAAATGGTCACAGATAATTCAAAACTATCTTTCTGGAGGAGTTGGACTCCCAAGTGTGACAGAGTGTAGGTATAGAGTAAAGAAAGAAGGTCAAGAGATCAAGGACTTAGTTTTTAGAAATGCACACACGGGAAGGATAAAAAAATGAATGTATTCACCTGGTAGCAACAAGAAGAGAAAGGAGTTTAACATTTACTGACTGTGTACCATGTACTTTGTGTTTTTATACCCTGTGTTTCATTTAATTCTCACAAGAACATTATAAAATTACACGATGGGGAAGCAGAAGCTCAGGGAAGTTAAGTGACTTAGTATCCTAAACCTAGGAATTGTTGGAGCCAGGTTTCTAATACAGGTTAATTTGTCAGCCAATCTGAACTTCAATTTTATGGTGCTTTTAGGATAAATGGAATAGTGTGTGTGCATGTGTGTGTATCACCTAGTAGAGTAGTTGACACCATTCTTAAAAATGGTAGCTATTCTTTTTAGGTTAAAAAGAAACCCTACCCCTTATTGAATATATGCTTTATGCTGACACTCTCCAAAAACATTATCTTATTCATTCTTCACCAAAACTCTAACAAGAGGAGACAGAAAAAGAGCAAAAGCTAAGAGAAGAAATGAAATAGTCTTGCCTTAGAAACCAAAGGGAAAGTTGTTTTAAGAAAGGAAAAATTATTAACAGTATCAGGTGCTACCAACAGGTCATGGAAAATAGGGAGTAGATTTAGGGATTAGGGGCATATTGTCTTGGAGAGTGAAATATTGATAATATGTTAGAGAAGGAAGCTCAGCTATTTGGGAGTTAAGAAGAGAGTGATATGGTGATAGAAGATAAGGGCGCTGGGTAGGTTTCTTCACCACATCTCTTTCTTTATCTGCACAATGGGATTAATGAAACCTAACTCATGGTAATGTTGTGTGACTAAATAGGGTAATATTTGAAAGTGAATATGGCAATACACATGTTAGGTTATTAGTAGTAGATACAGACAGGCCCATTTGTAACATCTGCAGGATCTGGAGCAAATATAAATGTAGACCTACATACCATATACATACTAAGTTAAATTAACAAACTGTTACATAAAATTCCCCCAAAAGCCTGAGGTCCAGGGTAGGGGCTTCTCTTGCCTGGGTCTGCATGTAGATCGTCTATTTGAGAAACCTGACATTGATAGGAAGTCCAAATATAGGCCTCATTTTACATATGATACACTGAGGCTTAGAGAAGCTTAACTTGTACATGGTTATATAGCTAAATAAATACGAAGAGATCTGAATCCAGATTTGGCTGATTCCAAAGGTTTTGTGTTTTCTCCAGTTCCTCCCTGCCTCTCATAGTAATCACTAAAGTGTATAGCACTTGACCTAGTGCTTGCCTTACAAGCCTAAGAAATGGTCTTGCCCTGAAGCATTATTAGTTTAATTGAAGGTATAAGAGATGAACATATGAGATGGTTGTTATTGTCATGTCCATACCTCCTTGATTCATTCTTTAACTCTTGGGGAAGGAAGTAGAGATTTGTATTTATTCAGTGGAAATTAGTAAACAGAAAGTGGTACAGTCATTGTGCTACAGATATTAAATACCTAGGCTGTCTGGCTTTAGTAGAGGAAATCTCTAGTATTTTCTACCTTTCATATTTCCATATTTCAGCTACCTTAATTATTGAGGGTTAGAATTTTTATTGCTTAATGTATTTATACATTGGGCCTTTTTAAAAGAAGTAGCATAGTGTTGTGGGAAAGACTGTGGACTTTAGAGACAGATCTTGTGTTCAAATCAAGGCCCAGGATTAACCAAGATGGCGGAGTAGAAGGACGTGCTCTCACTCCCTCTGGCGAGAGCACCAGAATCACAACTGGCTGCTGGACAATCATTGACAGGATGACCCTGGACTTCTCCAAGGAGGATACCCCACGTCCAAGGACAGAGGAGAAGCCACAGTGAGACGGTAGGAGGGGCGCAATCACAGTAATATCTAATCCCATAACTGCTGGGTGGGTGACTCACAGACTGGCAAACACTTATACCACAGAAGTCCACCCACTGGAGTGAAGGTTCTGAGCCCCACGTCAGGCTTCCCAACCTGGGGTTCCGGCAACGGGAGGAGGAATTCCTAGAGAATCTGACTTTGAAGCCTAGTGGGAATTGATTGCAGGACTTCGACAGGACTGGGGGAAACTGAGACCCCACTCTTGGAGGGCACACACAAAGTAGTGTGCGCATCGGGACCCAGGGGAAGGAGCAGTGACCCTGGGGGAGACTGAACGAGACCTACCTGCTGGTGTTGGGGGGTCTCCTGCAGAGGCAGGGGGTGGCTCTGTTTCACTGTGGGGACAAGGACTCTGGCAGCGGAGGTTCTGGGAAGTGTTCCTTGGCGTAAGCCCTCCCAGACTCTGCCATTAACCCCACCAAAGAGCCGAGGTAGGCTCCAGTGTTGGGTTTCCTCAGGCAAAACAACCAACAGGGAGGGAACCCAGCCCCACCCATCAGGAGTCAAGTGGATTAAAGTTTTACTGAGCTCTGACCACCACAGCAACAGTCAGCTCTACACACCACCAGAGCCTCCCATCAAGCCTCTTGGATAGCCTCAACCACCAGAGGGCAGACAGCAGAAGCAAGAAAAACTACAATCCTGCAGCCTGTGGACCAAAAACCACAGTTACAGAAAGATAGACAAGATGAAAAGGCAGAGGGCTATGTACCAGATGAAGGAACAAGAAAAAACCCCAGAAAAACAACTAAATGAAGTGGAGATAGGCAACCTTCCAGAAAAAGAATTCAAAATAATGATAGTGAAGATGATCCAGGACCTCTGAATAAGAATGGAGGCAAAGATTGAGAAGATGCAAGAAATGATTAACAAAGACCTAGAAGAATTAAAGAACAAACAAACAGAGATGACCAATACAATAACTGAAATGAAACCTACACTAGAAGGACTCAATAGCAGAATAACTGAGGCAGAAAAATGGATAAGTGACCTGGAAGACAGAATGGTGGAATTCACTGCTGCGGAACAGACTAAAGAAAAAAGAATGAAAAGAAATGAAGACAGCCTAAGAGACCTCTGGGAAAACATTAAACGCAACAACATTCACATTATAGGGGTCCCAGAAGGTGAAGAGAGAGAGAAAGGACCAGAGAAAATATTTGAAGAGATTATAGTCGAAAACTTCCCTAACATGGGAAAGGAAATAGCCACCCAAGTCCAGGAAGCGCAGAGAGTCCCATACAGGATAAACCCAAGGAGAAACACGCCGAGACACATAGTAATCAAAGTGGCAAAAATTAAAGACAAAGAAAAATTATTGAAAGCAGCAAGGGAAAACGACAAATAACATACAAGGGAACTCCCATAAGGTTAACAGCTGATTTCTCAGCAGAAACTCTACAAGCCAGAAGGGAGTGGCATGATATACTTAAAGTGATGAAAGGGAAGAACCTACAACCAAGATTACTCTACCCGGCAAGGATCTCATTCAGATTTGATGGAGAAATCAAAAGCTTTACAGACAAGCAAAAGCTAAGAGAATTCAGCACCACCAAACCAGCTCTACAACAAATGCTAAAGGAACTTCTCTAAGTGGGAAACACAAGAGAAGAAAAGGACCTACAAAAACAAACCCAAAACAATTAAGAAAATGGTCATAGGAACATACATATCAATAATTACCTTAAACGTAAATGGATTAAATGCCCCAACCAAAAGACATAGACTGGCTGAATGGATACAAAAACAAGACCCATATATATGCTGTCTACAAGAGACCCACTTTAGACCTAGGGACACATACAGACTGAAAGTGAGGGGATGGAAAAAGGTATTCCATGCAAATGGAAATCAAAAGAAAGGTGGAGTAACTATACTCATATCAGATAAAATAGACTTTAAAATAAAGAATTTTACAAGAGACAAGGAAGGACACTACATAATGATCAAGGGATCAATCCAAGAAGAAGATATAACAATTATAAATATATATGCACCCAACATAGGAGCACCTCAATACATAAGGCGACTGCTAACAGCTATAAAAGAGGAAATTGACAGTAACACAATCATAGTGGGGGACTTCAACACCTCACTTACACCAATGGACAGATCATCCAAAATGAAAATAAATAAGGAAACAGAAGCTTTAAATGACACAATAGACCAGATAGATTTAATTGATATATATAGTACATTCCATCCAAAAACAGCAGATTACACGTTCTTCTCAAGTGCGCACAGAACATTCTCCAGGATAGATCACATCTTGGGTCACAAATCAAGCCTCAGTAAATTTAAGAAACTTGAAATCATATCCAGCATCTTTTCTGACCACAACACTATGAGATGAGAAATGAATTACAGGGAAAAAAGCGTAAAAAAGACAAACACATGGAGGCTAAACAATACGTTACTAAATAACCAAGAGATCACTGAAGAAATCAAAGAGGAAATAAAAAAATACCTAGAGACAAATGACAATGAAAACACGACGACCCAAAACCTATGGGATGCAGCTAAAGCAGTTCTAAGAGGGAAGTTTATAGCTATACAAGCCTACCTAAAGAAACAAGAAAAATCTCAAGTAAAGAATCTAACCTTACACCTAAAGAAACTAGAGAAAGAAGAACAAACAAAACCCAAAGTTAGCAGAAGGAAAGAAATCATAAAGATCAGAGCGGAAATAAATGAAATAGAAACAAAGAAAACAATAGCAAAGATCAATAAAACTAAAAGTTGGTTCTTTGAGAAGATAAACAAAATTGATAAGCCATTAGCCAGACTCATCAAGAAAAAGAGGGAGAGGACTCAAATCAATAAAATCAGAAATGAAAAAGGAGAAGTTACAACAGACACCGCAGAAATACAAAGCATCCTAAGAGACTACTACAAGCAACTTTATCCCAATAAAATGGACAACCTGGAAGAAATGGACAAATTTTTAGAAAGGTATAACCTTCCAAGACTGAACCAGGAAGAAACAGAAAATATGAACAGACCAATCACAAGTAAAGAAATTGAAACTGTGATTAAAAATCTTCCAACAAACAAAAGTCCAGGACCAGATGGCTTCACAGGTGAATTCTATCAAACATTTAGAGAAGAGCTAACACCTATCCTTCTCAAACTCTTCCAAAAAATTGCAGAGGAAGGAACACTCCCAAACTCATTCTATGAGGCCACCATCACCCTGATCCCAAAACCAGACAAAGACACTACAAAGAAAGAAAATTACAGACCAATATCACTGATGAATATAGATGCAAAAATCCTCAACAAAATACTAGCAAACAGAATCCAACAACACATTAAAAGGATCATACACCATGATCAAGTGGGATTTATCCCAGGGATGCAAGGATTCTTCAATATACGCAAATCAATCAATGTGATACACCATATTAGAAATTGAAGAATAAAAACCATATGATCATCTCAATAGATGCAGAAAAATCTTTTGACAAAATTCAACACCCATTTATGATAAAAACTCTCCAGAAAATGGGCGTAGAGGGAACCTACCTCAACATAATAAAGGCCATATATGACAAACCCACAGCAAACATCATTCTCAATGGTGAAAAACTGAAAGCATTTCCTCTAAGATCAGGAACGAGAACAAGGATGTCCACTCTCACCACTATTATTCAACATAGTTCTGGAAGTCCTAGCCACGGCAATCAGAGAAGAAAAAGAAATAAAGGGAATACAAATTGGAAAAGAAGAGGTAAAACTGTCACTGTTTGCGGATGACATGATACTATACATAGAGAATCCTAAAACTGCCACCAGAAAACTGCTAGAGCTAATTAATGAATATGGTAAAGTTGCAGGATACAAAAGTAATGCACAGAAATCTCTTGCATTCCTATACACTAATGATGAAAAATCTGAAAGAGAAATTATGGAAACACTCCCATTTACCATTGCAACAAAAAGAATAAAATACCTAGGAATACACCTACCTAGGGAGACAAAAGACCTGTATGCAGAAAACTATAAGACACTGATGAAAGAAATTAAAGATGATACCAACAGATGGAGAGATATGCCATGTTCTTGGACTGGAAGAATCAACATTGTGAAAATGACTATACTACCCAAAGCAATCTACAGATTCAATGCAATCCCTATCAAATTACCAATGGCATTTTTTACGGAGCTAGAACAAATCATCTTAAAATTTGTATGGAGACACAAAAGACCCCGAATAGCCAAAGCAGTCTTGAGGCAAAAAAATGGAGCTGGAGGAATCAGACTCCCTGACTTCAGACTATACTACAAAGCTACAGTAATCAAGACAATATGGTACTGGCACAAAAACAGAAACATACATCAATGGAACAAGATAGAAAGCCCAGAGATTAACCCACGCACCTATGGTCAACTAATCTATGACAAAAGAGGCAAAGATATACAATGGAGAAAAGCCAGTCTCTTCAATAAGTGGTGCTGGGAAAACTGGACAGCTACATGGAAAAGAATGAAATTAGAACACTCCCTAACACCATACACAAGAATAAACTCAAAATGGATTAGAGACCTAAATATAAGACTGGACACTATAAAACTCTTAGAGGAAAACATAGGAAGAACACTCTTTGACATAAATCACAGCAAGATCTTTTTTGATCCACCTCCTAGAGAAATGGAAATAAAAACAAAAATAAACAAATGGGACCTAATGAAACTTCAAAGCTTTTGCACAGCAAAGGAAACCATAAACAAGACGAAAAGACAACCCTCAGAATGGGAGAAAATATTTGCAAACGAATCAACGGACAAAGGATTAATCCCCAAAATATATAAACAGCTCATTCAGCTCAATATTAAAGAAACAAACACCCCAATCCAAAAATGGGCAGAAGACCTAAATAGACATTTCTCCAAAGAAGACATACAGACGGCCACGAAGCACATGAAAAGATGCTCAACATCACTAATTATTAGAGAAATGCAAATCAAAACTACAATGAGGTATCACCTCACACCAGTTAGAATGGGCATCATCAGAAAATCTACAAAGAACAAATTCTGGAGAGGGTGTGGAGAAAAGGGAACCCTCTTGCACTGTTGGTGGGAATGTAAATTGATACAGCCACTATGGAGAACAATATGGAGGTTCCTTCAAAAACTAAAAATAGAATTACCATATGACCCAGCAATCCCACTACTGGGCATATACCCAGAGAAAACCGTAATTCAAAAAGACACATGCACCCAAATGTTCATTGCAGCACTATTTACAATAGCCAGGTCATGGAAGCAACCTAAATGCCCATCAACAGACGAATGGATAAAGAAGTTGTGGTACATATATACAATGGAATATTACTCAGCCATAAAACGGAACGAAATTGAGTCATTTGTTGAGACGTGGATGGATCTAGAGACTGTCATACAGAGTGAAGTAAGTCAGAAAGAGAAAAACAAATATCGTATATTAACGCATGTATGTGGAACCTAGAAAAATGGTACAGATGAGCAAGTTTGCAGGGCAGAAGTTGAGACACAGATGTAGAGAACGGACATATGGACACAAAGGGGGGAAAACTGCGGTGGGGTGGGGATGGTGGTGTGCTGAATTGGGCGATTGGGATTGACATGTATACACTGATGTGTATAAAATTGATGCCTAATAAGAACCTGCAGTATAAAAAAACAAACAAACAAAACAACTAATACTAAACTTTCATTGGGTTATTTGTATGGAAATATGTTAATATAAATGTTTCAGACATTACATGAAATTTCTAAAAATCTTGTATTGTGGGGAAATATGTATGGAAATATGTTAATATAAATGTTTCAGACATTATATGAAATTTCAAATCAAGGCCCAATGTGAGGGAACTTTCTGGGATAATGGAATTGTTGTATATCTTGATAGAGATTTTGGTTACATGGGTGGATGTATTTATTAGAACTTAGGCAAGTATACACTTGTGCATTCTAACATATAACTTAACTTTTAAAATATAGAATATAAATACTGAAAACTACTTAAGATGTTTAGAGGTGAAGGATACTGCTGTCTGCAACTTACTTTGAAATGAATAAAAATAGGATCAATAGATGATAGACAGGTGAATATATATGTGATGAAGCGAAAGTAGCAAAATGTTAAATATAGATTCTAAGTGTTGGCTTTCTGAGTATGCACTGAGAAGTTTTTTCAACTATTGTATTTGTTTGAATTTTTAAAATAAAGTGTTGGGGGTGAAATCATGGCCCATTGAATTAACTGCTATGTATCTCACAGTTCAGTTTCCTTTTTTACAAATTGCAGTTAATAATACCCAGGTTGAACATACACATATTTATTCTAAGGACTAAAAGAGACAGCGACACATTTTTGAGGCCAATGGGGAGATGGATAATTGCCAGTTTATTAGACTAATCTGTGTAGCTTAATAGAAAAACTGAAAACCATTTGTAGAATTTGATGTTACTTTATTACATTAACCCTGCTGATACAACCTTTTTTAAACAAGTTTATTACCGACACTTAAAACTGAACTTGTAGTTAAGGTTACTATAATCAGACAGTAGCATTTCCTCAGTTTTCACCCCACAGTCCAAAGTATAAATCTTCATCTGTGGACAGATACGAAATCTACATGTGAATGTGTTTTTAAATGATAAAGTAACATATGCTCTTTGTAAAGTGGTCAAACAATAAAAGTAATATAGAGTAATAATCAAAGGTGTTTCCTCTGACTTCCCAGGTATAGTAATGATTAGAGCTGTTAACAAATATTCTCATCCTCTCTCCTTGGCATATGATAAGATTATACTTCTCTGCCCACTTGAAGTTATGTGTGGCCATGAGACTTGCTTTGGTAAGAAGCTTTAAAGAGCTGGTGCACCAAAACTAGACAAGTAACACCACAAGAAAGAAAATTACAGGCCAGTATCCCTGATGCATATCAATGTAAAAGTCCTCAGTGTAATATTAGCAAATCAAGTTCAACAATACATTAAAAGGATCATACACCATGATCAAGTGGGATTTATTCCAGGGATGCAAGGATGGTCCAACATCTGCAAATCAGTCATTTTGGTACACTACATTAACAAAATGAAGGATAATAATTATACAGTCATCTCAATAGATACAGAAAAAGCATTTGACAAAATTCAACATCTCTCAACAAAGTGTGTATGAAGAGAACATACCTCAACATAATGTAGGCTGTATATAACAAGACCACAGCTAACATCATACTCAATGATGAAAAATTGAAAGCATTTCCTCTACGATCAGGAACAAGACAGGGATGCCGAATCTTGCCACTTTTATTTGACATGGTATTGGAAGTCTCACCCAGAGCAATTAGGGAAGAAAAATAAATAAAAGGCATCCAAATTGGAAAGGAAGAATTAAAACTGTCACTATTTGCAAATGACAATTTACTATGTATAGAAAACCCTAAAGACTCCACCAGAAAACTGTTAGAATTAATAGATGAATTTGGTAAACTTGCAGGATACAAAATCAAGATACAGAAATCTGTTGCATTTCTATACACTAATATCAAACTATCAGAGAAAGTAAGAAAACAATTCATTTACAGTTGCATCAAAAATAACAAAATATCTAGGAATAAATTTAACCAAGAAGGTGAAAGACCTGTATGCTGAAAACTGTAAGACATTGATGAAATAAATTAAAGAAACAAATAAGTGGAAAGATATTTCATGCTCATGGATTGGAAGTATAAATATTGTTAAAATCTCCATACTATTCAACGCAATCTACAGATTCAGTGCAATCCCTATCAAAATTCCAATGGCATTTTCACAGAACTCACACAATTCTGAAATTTGAATGGAACCACAGAAGACCCATAGCCAAAGCAATCTTGAGAAAGAACAAAGCTGGAGGCATCGTACTCCCTGATCTGAAATTATGTTACAAAGCTGTAGTAATCAAAACCGTATAGGCATAAAAACAGGCACATAGATCAATGGAACAGAATAGGGAGCCCAGAATTAAACCCACGTATATATGGTCAATTAATTTATGACAAAGGAGCCAAGAATATACAATGGGAAAAGGATAGTCTCTTCAGTACATGGTGTTGGGAAAACTGGACAACCACATGCAAAAGAATGAAACTGAGCCACTGTCTTACACCATACACAAAAATTAACTGAAAACGGATTCAGGATGTTCAACATATGCAAATCATTGTGATAACGCCACAGCAACAAAAGAGAAGACAGAAATCACATGTTCATCCCAATGGATGCCGAAAAAGCATTTGATAAAATTGAACATTCATTCATGGTTAAAAAAAAAAAAACTCACCAAAAACGGTATAGGAGGAATATATCTCAACATAATAAAAGCTATGTATGACAAACCCACAGCCAATATAATACTCAACAGTGAAAAGCTGAAAGCCTTCCCTGTAAAATCTGGCACAAGACAAGGATGCCCACTGCCACCACTTCTATTCAATGCAGTATCGGAAGTCCTGGCCACACCATTCAGACAAGAAAAAGAAATAAAAGGTATCCAAATTGGAAGGGAATAGGTAAAATTGTCATTATATGCAAATGACATGATACTTTATGTAGAAAACCCTAAAGACTCCACACAAAAACTATTAGAACTGATAAACCAAATAAGCAGGGTAGCAGGGTACAAGATTAACATACAGAAATCCGTTGCATTTCTTTACATTAACAGTGAAATATCAGAAAGGGAAAGTAAAAGAAAAATTCCATTTAAGATCACATCCAAAAAAGAAAAAAATACCTAGGAATAAAACTGACCAAGGAAGTGAAAGACTTATGTGCTGAGAACAATAAAACATTGATTAAGGAAACTGAAGGTGATTCAAAGAAATGGAAAGGTGTCCCAGGCTCTTGTATTGGAAGAATTAATATCATTAAAATGTCCATACTACCCAGAGCAATCTACAGATTTAATGTGATCCCTGTCATATTACCCGTGACATTTTTCACAGAATTATAACAAATAATACTAAAATTTATATGGAACCACAAAGGACCCAGAATTGCCAAAGCAATCCTGAGGAAAAAGAACAAAGGTGTAGCCATAACCCTCCCAGACTTCACACAATACTGCAGTGCTACAGTAGTCAAAAAAGTTTGGTACTGGCACACAAACAGGCATATGAATCAATAGAGAGCAGAATAGAGAGCCCAGAAATAAACCCACACACCTACGGTCAATTATATCTTTGACAAAGGAGGCAAGAATATACAATGGAGAAAAGACAGTTCTCTTCAGCAAGTGGTGTTGGGAAACTTGGACAGCCACATGTAAATCAATGAAGTTAGAACACTCCCTCACACCATACACAAAACTAAATTTGAAATGGCTTAAAGACTTAAATATAAGATGTGACGCCATAAAACTCGTAGAAGAGAATATAGGCAAAACATTTTCTAAAATAAATCACACCAATGTTTTCTTAGGTCAATCTCTCTAGGGGCAAAAGAAATAAAATCAAAAATAAACAAATGGGACCTAATGAAACTTAAAAGCTTTGCACCGCAAAAGAAACAATAAAGAAAATGAAAAGACAACCTATGGAATGAGAGAAAATATTTGCAAATGATGTGACCAACAGAGGCTTAATTTCCAAAATATACAGACACTCATACAACTCAATAACAAAAAAACAAACAACCCAATCAAAAAATGGGCAGAAGACCTAAGTAGACATTTTTCCAAAGAAGACATACAGATGGCCAATAGGGACATGAAAAGATGCTCAACATGCCTAATTGTTAGAGAAATGCAAATCATAATTACGATGAGGTATCACCTCACACCAGTCAGAATGGCCATCATCAAAAAGTCTACAAATAATAAATGTTGGAGAGGGTGTGGAGAAAAGGGAACCCTCCTACACTGTTGGTGGGAATGTAAATTGGTACAGCCATTATGGAGAACAGTATGGAGGTTCTTTAAAAAACTAAAAATAGAGCTACCATATGATCCAGCAATCCCACTCCTGGGTATATATCCAGAAAAGACAAAAACTCTAATTCGAAAAGATACATGTACCCCAATGTTCATAGCAGCACTATTTACAATAGTCAAGACATGGAAGCAACCTAAGTATCCATCAACAGATGAATGGATGAAGAAGATGTGGTATATATTATATAATGGGGCTTCCCTGGTGGCGCAGTGGTTGAGAATCTGCCTGCCAATGCAGGGGACATGGGTTCGAGCCCTGGTCTGGGAAGATCCCACATGCCACGGAGCAACTAGGCCCGTGAGCCACAACTACTGAGCCTGCGTGTCTGGAGCCTGTGCTCCGCAACAAGAGAGGATGCGACAGTGAGAGGCCCGCGCACCGTGATGCAGAGTGGCTCCCACTTGCCGCAACTAGAGAAAGCCCTCGCACAGAAACAAAGACCCAACACAGCCAAAAATAAGTGAATAAATAAATAAATGTATTAAAAAAAATTTTAAGTAACGTTATTTTCTTTAATACTTTTAAAAAAATTAAAAATAAATGTTCCAACCAAAAGACATAGACTGGCTGAATGGATTAAAAATCAAGACCTGTATATATGCTGTCTAGAAGAGATCCACTTCAGATCTAGGGACACATACAGACTGAACGTGAGGGGATGGAAAAAGGTATTCCATGCAAATGGAAACCAAAAGAACGCTGGAGTAGCAATACTCATATCAGACAAAATAGACTTTAAAATAAAGAATGTTACAAGAGACAAGGAAGGACACTACATAATGATCAAGGTATCAATCCAAGAAGAAGATATAACAATTATAAATATATATGCACTCAACATAGGAGCACCTCAATACATAAGGCAACTGCTAACAGCTATAAAAGAGGAAATCGACAGTAACACAATAATACTGGGGGACTTTAACACCTCACTTACAGCAATGGACAGATCATCCAAAATGAAAATAAATAAGGAAACAGAAGCTTAGAATGACACAATAGACCAGATAGATTTAATTGATATTTATAGGACATTCCATCCAAAAACAGCAGATTACACTTTCTTCTCAAGTGTGCATGGAACATTTTCCAAGATAGATCACATCTTAGGTCACAAATCAAGCCTCAGTAAATTTAAGAAAATTGAAATCATATCAAGCATCTTTTCTGACCACAACCCTATGAGATTAGAAATGAATTACAGGGAACAAAACGTAAAAAAAACAAACACATGGAGGCTAAACAATACGTTACTAAGTAACCAAGACATCACTGAAGAAATCAAAGAGGAAATAAAAAAATACCTAGAGACAAATGACAATGAAAACACAATGGCCCAAAACCTATGGGATGATGCAAAAGCAGTTCTAGAGGGAAGTTTATAGCTATACAAGCCTACCTCAAGAAACAAGAAAAATCTCAAATAAACAATCTAACCTTACACCTAAAGGAACTAGAGAAAGAAGAACAAACAAAACCCAAAGTTAACAGAAGGAAAGAAATCATAAAGATCAGAGCAGAAATAAATGAAAAAGAAATGAAGGAAATGAGCAAAGATCAATAAAACTAAAAGCTGGTTTTTTGAGAAGATAAACAAAATTGATAAACCATTAGCCAGACTCCTCAAGAAAAAGAGGGAGAGGACTCAAATCAATAAAATTAGAAATGAAAAAGGAGAAGTTACAACAGACACCGCAGAAATACAAAGCATCCTAAGAGACTACTACGAGCAACTCTATGCCAATAAAATGGACAACCTGGAAGAAATGGACAAATTCTTAGAAAAGGTATAACCTTCCAAGACTGAACCAGGAAGAAATGGAAAATATGAACAGACCAATCACAAGTAATGAAATTGAAACTGTGATTAAAAATCTTCCAACAAACAAAAGCCCAGAACCAGATGGCTTCACAGGCGAATTCGATCAAACATTTAGAGGAGAGTTAACACCTACCCTTCTCAAACTCTTCCAAAATATAGCAGAGGGAGGAACACTCCCAAACTCATTCTATGAGGCCACCATCACCCTGATACCAAACCCAGATAAAGATTTAACAAAAAAAGAAAACTACAGGACAATATCACTGATGAACATAGATGCAAAAATCCTCAACAAAATACTAGCAAACAGAATGCAACAACACATTAAAAGGATTGTACACCATGATCAAGTGGGGTTTATCCCAGGAATGCAAGGATTCTTCAATATACGCGAATCAATCCGTGTGATACACCATATTAAAAAATTGAAGGATAAAAACCATATGATCATCTCAATAGGTGCAGAAAAAGCTTTCGACAAAATCCAACACCGATTTATGATAAAAAACTCTCCAGAGGGGCTTCTCTGGTGGCGCAGTGGTTGAGAGTCTGCTGCCAGTGCAGGGGACGCGGGTTCGAGCCCTGGTCTGGGAGTATCCCACATGCCGCGGAGCGGCTGGGCCCGTGAGCCACAACTGCTGAGCCTGCGCGTCTGGAGCCTGTGCTCCCCAACAAGGGAGGCCGCGATGGTGAGGGGCCTGCGCACTGCAGTGAAGAGTGACCCCCGCTTGCCGCAGCTGGAGAAAGCCCTCGCACAGAAACGAAGACCCAACACAGCCATAAATAAATAAAAAATTAAAAAAAAAAAAACTCTCCAGAAAGTAGGCATAGAGGGAACCTACCTCAACAGAATAAAAGCCATATATGACAAACCCACAGCCAACATCGTTCTCAATGGTGAAAAACTGAAACCATTTCCTCTAAGATCAGGAACAAGGCAAGCTTGCCCACTCTCACTACTATTATTCAACATAGTTTTGGAGGTTTTAGCCACAGCAATCAGAGAGGAAAAAGAAACAAAAGGAATCCAAATCGGAAGACAAGTAAAGCTGTCACTGTTTGCAGATAACATGATACTATACACACAGAAGCCTAAAGATGCTACCAGAAAACTACTAGAGCTAATCAATGAATTTGGTAAAGTAGAAGGATACAAAATTAAGGCACAGAAATCTCTTGCATTCATATACACTAATGATGAAAAATCTGAAAGAGAAATTAAGGAAACACTCCCATTTACCACTGTAACAAAAAGAATAAAATACCTAGGAGTAAACGTACCTAAGGAGACCAAAGACCTGTATGCAGAAAAGTATAAGACACTGAAGAAAGAAATTAAGGATGATACAAACAGATGGCGAGATATACCATGTTCTTGGATTGGAAGAATCAACATTGTGAAGATGACTATACTACCCAAAGCAATCTACAGATTCAACGCAATCCCTATCAAAGTACCAGTGGCATTTTTCCCAGAACTAGAACAAAAAGTTTCACAATTTGTATTGAGACACAAAAGACCCCAAATAGCCAAAGCAATCTCGAGAAAAATAAAAAAATACGGAGCTGGCGGAATCAGTGCCCTGACTTCAGACTCTACTACAAAGCTCCAATTAAGACAATAAGTAATTAAGACAATATGGTACTGGCACAGAAATAGAAATATAGATCAATGTAAAAGGATAGCAAGCCCAGAGATAAACCCACGCACATATGGTCACCTTATCTTTGATAAAGGAGGCAAGAATATACAATAGAGAAAAGACAGCCTCTTCAATAAGTGGTGCTGGGAAAACTGGACAGCTATATGTAAAAGTATGAAATTAGAACACTCCCTAACACCATATACAAAAATAAACTCAAAATGGATTAAAGACCTAAAATGTAAGGCCAGACACTCTATAAACCTCTTAGAGGAAAACATAGGCAGAACAATCAATGAAATAAATCACAGCAAGATCCTTTTGACCCACCTCCTAGAGAAATGGAAAGAAAAACAAAAATAAACAAATGGGACCTAATGAAACTTCAAAGCTCTTGCACAGCAAAGGAAACCATAAACAAGACAAAAAGAACCCTCAGAATGGGAGAAAATATTTGCAAATGAAGCAACTGACAAAAGATTAATCTCCAAAATATACAAGCAAGTCATGCAGCTCAATATCAAAAAACAAACAACCCAATCCAAAATATGGGCAGAAGACCTAAATAGACATTTCTCCAAGAAGATATACAGATTGCCAATAAACACATGAAAGGATGCTCAACATCACTAATCATTAGAGAAATGCAAATCAAAACTGCAATGAGGTATCACCTCACACCAGTCAGAATGGCCATTATCAAATTTTACTTAATTTTTAACTACTACAAAACTATATATTTTTTTAAAAAGGCATATTCAAGGGTGTCACATACAAAATGTTACTACAGTAGAGGCCAACAACATGCTTACTGGCCTCACCAGGTTAACTCTCTTGGTACAGCCCTCAGAACAAATGAAGCTCCCCCTTGTCACTTAGAAATGGAATGGTACCCTTAGATCACAAGGCAACTTGTTTAAAAACTCTATTTTTTACCATTTCCAACAGTTTATCATTGTAATCAAGAAAAATCTTGATAATATGCAAGAAGTAAGAAATCACAGAAATCAATTGGTTGCTGAAGCTCACGTAAGATAATTGTCATTAATCCCCTAATTTTAATTTTTGGCGTTCATCACAACAGGTTTGTTTTTACATTGAATTTGAATAAATATGATAAATCTGAACTAATACAATGTTTACTAAAAATATTCTTCCTATCTGTTTTATATATTTGTGATTCTTCATAAGATTCCTTCTGAAAAGAGGGTTCTACTCCTAAAAAAAAGTCTTTTAAAAAACTGAATGTAAAGTGTTACACTCCTTCTTTTTCTACTGACTTTTGTTTCTGAGATTGTTAAGCAAGTCTTCAATTTATTGGACTCATTTAAGATTCTAAAACCATCTTTTCTCTCTTCTCACACACACCCATATTTTTCTCCCTGCTCCCCACTTCTCCCTCTGAGCTTGGTGTTTGTGTAAGACAATAACAGGAACAATCTGATTTGGCAGCATAATAATCAACCAAAATGTGTCTCTTCTGTTTGTCATTTTGCTTGATTACAAGATCAAAATGCTAGAATGGGTGAACTATTTGAAGTCTGGGCTTTGAAAACACCTGTTTACTGATGTTTAGTGGATGTGTGAATTTTCCTATTGAACAATAATAGCAGCTTACTCTGTCACTTTCACACTTTGATTACAAAAACAGTGGTCTGGACATATCCTGGCAAAATATATTCGGAGGTTATGGTAGCAGTTGAAATTCTCATGGAAGAATAAAAATGTACATTAGGACAATTTACACTTATTTTATTTGTTATACAATCTTACATAAGCAACGATCAACTCCTCTGTCCTAAGTAACTTTTTAATGTGTTATGTGAACTTCATCAGCAGCCTCTTGATTGGGTCTCAAGCACTAATCAGGCCCCTCACAAGTACATTGGATGCTTAGACATCTTGCCTCCATCATGAAGAGTAAGTAGGATCATAATGACTAATCACATTAGCATGATTTAAAAATGCAGAGCGTGAATAGCTTTTCCCCCCAAGATTTCTAGTAAAAACATTCGCAGAATAAGACTGCAATAATTCATTACACCATTGGCTTGTTTATATTATAACATATTTATGTGCCCAGAAGAATGAAACCAGAAAACCACCATTAACAAGCAGAGGAAAGAGATTGTTTTTTAACTGAATTCAGGATGAACATATAAGAAGAAATTTTTCAAAGAAGGGAAACTGCTATCTTGTTATGTCCTCTAAGACATTACAAAACCCAGTCTCACTAAAGATCTTTTTAGTAACCTATATTTTGTACTTCCCACTAAGAACCACTTTCTGCCCATAAAGCCAAACAGTGAGTTCCAGGTGAAGTCACTGCAGATCACAGAAGCATGTCACTAAGGGAAAATTCATTCCCGTGAATTTTCATGGGAAAATTCCCATGTTTCCCATGAAAGCAAAAACCCTTACCTTCGGGGGAAGATATCCCATTTACAAATAGTATATTGCCACCCAAATGGATGTAAATTCACTGACTCCCTCTCAGGACTTGGGGTGTCTGCTTTAGGGCTGAATTGGTCTGCTAAATATTAGCTAGGTACTGAGCAAGGTGCCTTAGATGCAACTATGAAAAATCACAAACGGTTCTTGCCTTCTACAAGGTTACCATCTAGTGAGGAAAGCACTAGATACTAACTATAGTATCAAGAGTTCTGTCCTGGAGGGTGTAATGACAGTGTTGATACCTGGAAGGTAAGCAGGAGTTCAGGGGAAAGGACATAATGATGCAAAGTATTCCAGGCAAAGTATTCCATTACAAGGAATGTTGAAGGAACTGAGAATAGTTTGTGATCAAATGATTATTGAATATTTGTTGAGTGCATACAGCTAAACTACAGATTACAAGGGAGAAAGTGGTGAAAAACAAAGCTAAAAGGGATTCAGGGGGCCAGATTTATCAACGTAAACATTCAGGGGCCAGGGGCCTATCAGTGCAAAAGATAGACATGGTATCTGCCCTCAGGGAGCTAATAGTTTAGTAGGAGAAAAAGATTTTTAAAAATCAACACTAATGTCAAATTGGGATCAATACAATGAAGAAAACAAATGGGTGTGAGGAGAGAGTAACAGGAAGAATCTGCTTAAGATGGGCTCAGAGGAGACATCTCTGAGGAGGTGAGATTTGCAGGATGAAAAAGGGTCAGATCATGAAGGGCCTGATGAACCTCATTAGTGAGTTGTGGGTTTTGTGGGGGTTTTTTGAATTTTGTTTTTTTTATACAGCAGGTTCTTATTAGTTATCTGTTTTATACCTATTAGTGTATATATGTCAATCCCAGCCTCCCAATTCATCCGACCACCCCCTCCCCCATTCCCCCCTGCGTGTCCATACGTTTGTTCTCTACCTCTGTGTCTATTTTTGCCTTGCAAACTGGTTCATCTGTACCATTTTTCTAGGTTCCACATATATGCGTTAACTTATGATCTTTGCTTTTCTCATTCTGACATACTTCACTCTGTATGACAGTCTCTAGGTCCATCCACGTCTCTACAAATGACCCAGTTTCATTCCTTTTTATGGCTGAGTAATATCCATTGTATATATGTAGCACATCTTCTTTATCCGTTAGTCTGTCGATGGGCATTTAGGTTGCTTCCATGACCCGGCTATTGTAAATAGCGCTGCAATGAACATTGGGGTGCGTGTGTCTTTTTGAATTATGGTTTTCTCTGGGTACATGCCCAGTAGTGGGATTGCTGGGCCATATGGTAATTCTATTTTTAGTTGTTTAAGGAACCTCCATACTCCTCTCCATAGTGGCTGTACCAATTTACATTCCCACCAACAGTGCAAGAGGGTTCCCTTTTCTCCACACCATCTCCAGCATTTGTTGTTTGTAGATTTTCTGATGATGCCCTTTCTGACTGGTGTGAAGTGATAGCTCATTGTAGTTTTGATTTGCATTTCTCGAATAACGAGTGATGTAGAACAGCTTTTCACGTGCCTCTTGGCCATCTGCATGTGTTCTTTGGAGAGATGTCTATTTAGGTCTGGGAGTTGGGGTTTTATCTTGATGCTTATCCATGTTTAAAGGTTTTAAGTGGAGGAGAGATGCAATCAACTTCTATTTTAGACAAATCATTCTGGCTGCTATGCAGAGTTTGGAGATGAACAAGGCAGAAGGAAGAGGTAGGGAGATCAGCTGGATGGCTTTTCCAGTGAACTGGGTGAGAAAGAATTTCCTAGTGCCAGAATATTTTAGTAACAGTGCTATTAGGTAGAGGTAATATTAAAATATTTAACAATCAGTTTGGCATGAGCATTAACTCATCAGGATGGATGGTAGCTTCAGTACTGAGCAGGGTCTGCAGACGTCTCTCTGCTGGGCCAGGCTGGATAGACAGGTGGAACCCAGAGGTGAGGCCAACACAACCGGGGCTTAGACTAGCAGCTCTTTGCAACCAGTATGGAAGTATTTGAATATTTCAGCACCAGACGCAACTGTAGTAGTCTGGGAATTTGGTATAGAGAGCCAGGGAAAGATTCAGGAGATGGGTAGGAAAGAGAAGGCTTACATTTGGGGAATGCTTGAGGTGAGCAAAAGGGAAGGGTTAGCGATTAGGCTCTGGGCTCTGCTTGGGCAACCAGGGAAACTCATTCATTTATTCAGCACTTTATGTTTAAGACACCTGAGAGATTTGAAATGTCACGAGGGCCGCTGGATATGTGAGGCAGGAACGCGGGAAAGATGTGGGCTGCAGAAATAACTGTGGGAGTTTTCAGTACATCATTTGAAGCTAAAGAGTGGATGAGGTCCCCAAAGGAGAGACAATAGAACCCAGCATGGAGGCCTGAGCAACTCTGCCATTTAGAGTTTGTCAAGAGGAAAAGGAGCCTTTGATGGCAGAAAGAGTGGCTACTATTGTACAAGGAAAACAAATCCTGTGAGGTTTCGGAAGCTAAGAGCGGAGAGTGTTTCCAGGAGGAGGGAGTGGCCGGCTGTGTTCTAAACTGCGGAGAGAGTGAGTAAGAAAGAGAGGACTAGAGACTCTCAGGGATTTAGCAGCACAGAGATTGTTGGTGACCTTGATAAGAGCAATTTCAGTGGGCGGTGAGCACAGAGGTCAGACTGTCTAGCACTGGAGGTGAATGAGAGGTGGGGAGGTAGAGATGGTGTGTCCAAGACAACTACTTGCAGTGATGTGAGACTTGGATTTTTTTTTCTTTTTTAAAGGGAAGAGGCTTAAGCAAGTTTAATTGCTAGTAGGAGAAGCAGTAAGGTATTTTAATAGATTCCAGGGGTCAGCAAACTAGGGCTACTGCCTGTTTTTATAAATAAAATTGTATTGGAACCCAGCCACTCCCATTCATTTATGTATTATCGATGACTGTTTTTATGCTGTAACAGCTTACTTACTTTAGTACTTGTGAAAGACACCCTGTGACACAAAACCAAAAATATCTACTCTCTGACCCCCTTCCAGAAAAAGTTTGTTAGCCCCTGGTTTAAACTAAAGTATTACATGCCCTTTTAATTTCCACAGAAATGCAAATAAATACATACCATATCTAAATGCATACATAATGACATACACTAACAATTTCCCAAGTCAAAAGTGCTACGGAAATTCTCCTTCATTCGTTTACAAATTTATCAATTAAAAAAAAAAGACAAAAAGACGTAGCTACTGCTCTTCTGCGCATACTAGAGTTCTGTTGTTGACAATATAAAGTAAACACATTTTATTCACTGCAGCACACCTAGTACCTCGCGCTGAGCCTGACATGTGGTAGGTGCCCAATAAACACTGGTTGAAGCAAAGAAGAGAAGGAACCAGGTGCTGTACTAGGGAATTGTCTGGGGCAAGGGGTAGGGGAGCTTTTGAGATTGGGGTAAATAGCAGAGCATTCCCTGTGTACATGAACTTAGAACCATCCCAGTGAGGTTTGTGGGGGCTGGAATAGATCACATTCCTCTAGAATTAATCTGGAAAGTGAGGGGGAAATGGCCTGGGGAGATCTGGCTAAAGCTGAAGTGTATCCTTGATGTGAAAACAAAATCACAAAGTGGCAGTTTGTAGTTTGGCAGCAGGAAAGGGCAGTCTGCACAGTTCTTTATTTGTTGTGATGAAACAGAAAGTAGAGATGAGCTGAATTTATGTACAATTCAAGCCAACTTATTCCTCAGGAGCATGTGTTGCTCTGTTAAAAAGTAGGTTAAAGTAACAAGTCAAAAAATGAAAATTTCCAAAAACATTTTGTTTCACTGAAAACAAGCATATACATATACAAGCATACAAGCATATAAGTTGCCCAATCTTTTGACACAGGAGGAAGGCTTTTGAGCACAGGGCATCACTCTTGAATAAAGAACACCCATAACATTAACTGAGATTTGAAGTATGGGTGTCTTTAAAGGAGAATGAAAACTTATAGATAAAGGGGAAGCGATCTGAGTGCAGAATTCTTCTAGAGATTTTCCCACAATCTTTTGCAGCTATATCGCTCACACTTTAGGAATCTTTTGACTTATTCACTAGAAAAAACTCTTTTCTTTGTCTTCATATTTCATCTATTTATGTAATATTTAATGATATCACATCATTAAAATAACAAAATGCAGGTGTCCTAAACAGACATAGGAAACAACTGCTTCACAGGGAGGATACAATTCATATCAGAAGGTAACCTACTAACCTTGTTCTGTGGTGGGAACGCTGGGGTACAAAGGGAATAGGTGGTGATTCTGGTGACTCCAGGAAAAAGAGGCAAGTTAAGAGGGTTTCTCAGGACTTCCCTGGTGGCGCAGTTGTTGAGAATCCGCCTACCAATGCAGGGGACACGGGTTTGAGCGCTAGTCTGGGAAGATCCCACATGCCGCAGAGCAACTAAACCCATGTGCCACAACTACTGAGCCCATGTGCCACAACTACTGAAGCCTGCATGGCTAAAGCCTGGGCTCCACAACAAGAGAAACCACCACAATGAGAAGCCCATGCACCGCAACGAAGAGTAGCACCCGCTCTCCACAGCTAGAGAAAGCTAACGCGTAGCAACGAAGACCCCACACAGCCAAAAATAAATAATAAATAAATAAATGTATTTTAATAAAAAAGACTGTTTCTCTGTGAGTGTGGTACAAGCATGTTACAGGGCCCCAGCTGGTGCTCCTTGAGTCACTGACAGGCTGCCAGCATGGCTGGGTCCCCTGAATATTGACTTGGGGCAGCTGTCCCAAGTCATCACACTCTAGGGACTGTGCAGTATTGTGCCCTGGAAAGCATGCATTAAACACTTGCTTTAGCTTCTTCTGGAATGTAGTATGTGGAATAATAGATGACTCCTCTTAACAATGCAACTACCAGAGAATTACAACTGATGAGAGGACAGCCTTATATATCCCATAGCAGATTTAGCTTTGCAAGGCACATTTAACGTTCTCAAACTGCTGAATCGAGAGAGAGACAGTAAAATCTGTGTAAGCATATTCTGGCAGCAAGTCACCGGGTAACTAACAAAGAACACCCTAAATAGCAGGCAAAGATGACTGAACAATATAAAAGTCGAGAATCTAAGCAGTGGTTAATATATTACCATGAACTGAGACTCGGGAGCCCACGTTTTGCAGCAAAGGCCCAGCCAGCTTTCTAATTTATTTTATGCTAAAATTGGGTTGATAAAAAATGACCCTATTCTCTGCTGTCAATACTTTGGAAAAATTTTCCCATAGTTTGGAAAGGAGGGAAATAAGATTTCCCTGTGAGAATTAACTGTAAAACCAAGAATGTCATTGATTACATATAGATATGCAGTCTCTCAAGAGATCGAGTATTTCCAATATGAAACCTTTTCATACTGTTCTCTATCAAGGCCTTAATTAATGGTAGAACTTGAAGGGGCCTAAAAGGTTCAAATGTTAGGACTCAGAAAGGTTACATGATATGTTCAAGGTCCTAAGGTCAATTATGAGTTAATCCAGCCTATGACCTAGGTCTCCCAGGTCGTAGTCTCATGTTTTTCTCATTATAACACCCACCTTCTAGTTGGAATTTTCTGATTAGCTGGGGTCACTGTATCCTTAGAGATATGGTTACTATAGCTGAGGACCAAATTACCCTACAAATCAATGAGGTGAAACAACTGTTTATAATGCTTATTGGGTCTGTGGGTCACAATTCAGACAGGGGCTGTGGAGATGACTTGGGGCTAAGATCCCCTGAAGACTCACTCACTCACTCACTCACACGTCTGCTGACTGATGGTGGCTATTGCTGGGACCTCAACACCTACAAGCAGCCTCTCTATGTAGCCTGAGCTTCCTCACAACATGGTGACTGGCTTCCAAGAGTGGGCATCACGAGACAGTCAGGCAGAGGCTCTATTGCCATTTATGACCCAGCTGGGAAGTCATGCAACATGACATCCACTCCATCCTCTTTTTGTTGGGGCAGTCATAAAGTTCTACCCCAGTTCAAGGGGAAGGGAATAGACTTCACCTCTTGACGGGAAGTGGCAAGGTCCTGGAAGAGCGTGTGGGGTCAGAAATATTGCTGTGGCCACTTATGGAAATGACAATCTGCTACAACTAGAATTAAATGCCTTCTTTACAAGAAAAAAATTAGAGGGACAAAAGAGGCAGCAGAAGAACAACTAACCAATCACACCTGAAGTCTGAGTATGCCTGCTCCCATTTCTCTCCCTCTGGGGAACTTTGCAATGTGTGCTTACTGCAAATTGAATGGGAATAAAGCATGTTAACTCAACATGATTGACGCTTTTATTTCATTTAACTCTCTAGTTTGGTGTGTTGGAAAGTATGTTTCCAGCTTTTATGCTAGGGATAAGATGTATCCTTCACAATGAGGAAAAGGGGAAAAACTATTTTAATTGAAGAACTTATTTTTTAAAATAGATCATGTACTAGACTATAAAGAAAACATCAACAAATCTCCTAAAGCACAAAGTGCACAGACATTCTCTGACCACAGAGCAATAAAACTATAAATTAGGAACATTTAAACAAAAATTTCCCACCCACTTGGAAATTCAAAAATACCCTTCTGTATATCTCTTGGGCATAAAAGGGGAAATATGATTGCAATCATAGAATATTTAGAAAATAAAAATAATGAAAACACTACAAATCAAAACTCATGGGATACGGCTAAAGCTATATTTTAAGAGGCACATAAATCAGTAAGGAGTGAATAATGACAATGCCAGCAGCAGCAGCAATGGCTAACACTTTCTATTCTAGGAGCTTTATATGTATGGACTCATTTAATCCTCACAGCAACCTACAGGTAGATGCTATTATTTTCATTCTCATTTTACACAGGAACAAATTGCGACACCGAAGGGATGAGTGATTTGAGCGAGATCATGCAACTAGCCCCTGTCATTCCAGGCACTGGGGTTACACAGTGACCTAGAAGGCAAAGTCTATGCTCTCTTACAGCTGTGAGCTCCTCATTACTGCTGGGCAGGTGTGGGAGTGCCAGCTTCTCACGAGGCCTTCACAGATGCCTTCCTGGATGGGAGGGGCAGAAGTGCCTCGTTACCGCCAGGTGGTGGCAAAAGCCCTGAAGCTCCCCTAGGCCTTCTCTGGCAGTACCCCATCTGGGATGGGGAGAGAGGCCTTGTTACTGCCAGTGGGGGTGGAAGTCCAGGCACCCCGTGTGGTCTCCACTGGTACTGTGGAGAGGGGAGGGAGGAGAGTGTGTATCATTCATGCCTGGTGGGGATGAAACTCCCAGCTCCCTATGTATCCTTCTCTGCCGCCACCTTGGCAGGTGTGTTGGGGTGCCTTGGTACAGCCTAGCGGAAGGCTGAAGTCTAGTCTCCCCTCTAGGACTTGCCTGGCATGGGTGGGAGTGGGGTCACAGTTTTGTTTTGTTTTTTTTTCTGTGGTTTTTGGCTGGAGTAGAGCTGCTTAGATAATTCTAAAAGTTTTCTATTTCACTAGGATGACCTATACCTGGTTCTCTGGCTAAGCAGAGCACGGTTTGGTTGAAGGTTTTTGTTTTGTTTTTTTTTTTTTGTCTGTGCCTGTTGGCATTTGCAGGTTGCTAGCTTCTTCAGCTCCAAGTCTGGGATATATGAGGTAAACAAACAAACAAGGTAGGAACTAACCATGTGTCATTCCTCAGGTCTCAAAGTCCCTAGCTGATCTGCCTTCCTCTCTCTACATTTCAGCCTTCTTATGTTTCTTTTATATGTAATGTCCAAGGGTGTTAGTTTCACTTAGCTGGAGGAATATGGGAAAGTACATCAACTTCATCTTCCCAGAAGAAGTTGTCTCTTATGTTAAGAAAAAAAAAAAAATCTGACAGGATGTGTTCATTCTCAGAGCAGGAGGAGAGTCAGAATGACAGAGAACCACTGATAGGGGTGGAGGGGAGAAAAAGGGGGTGGGATCCTGTGCACAAGTGAAAAGGATGGCCCTAGATGTGAACATGGACAGTTCATCTGAAGTCACAAGAGGAAAAGATGAGCATCTATTAAAAATGCAGGGAGTTTGGTGGTGAGTGGATGAGGATGTCTCCATGGAATAAGGGAAGCCATCAACTGAGAAAGGGGGCTGGGGTCAGGGAAGGCCAAGGATTTGCAGAGAGAAGCTGCTTTGAAAGGTGGTGGAGAGAACTGACTAGAGGAATACAGAAGGATTTCTCTACATCCTGAAGCCACATAAATTTAGAAGGAAACCAGTTAGCCTAGTTGCTTGTTTTCCTCCAGAACTAGGTACAGAGTAGGCAGATAAATGTGGGTTTAATCAATAACTGTGCCAGATCAGATGAGAGAAGCAGGAAGAAAAAAAAAAAAAAAAAAGACATGGAGGGTGAGAGGGCAGACAGCAGAAGCAAGAAAAACTACAATCCTGCAGCCTGTGTAACAAAAACCACATTCACAGAAAGATAGACAAGACAAAAAGGCAGAGGGCTATATACCAGATGAAGGAACAAGAAACAACCCCAGAAAAACAACTAAATGAAGTGGAGATAGGCAACCTTCCAGAAAAAGAATTCAGAATAATGATAGTGAAGATGATCCAGGACCTCGGAATAAGAATGGAGACAAAGACTGAGAAGATGCAAGAAATGTTTAACAAAGACCTAGAAGAATTAAAGAACAAAGAAACAGAGATGGCCAATACAATAACTGAAATGAAAACTACACTAGAAGGAATCAATAGCAGAATAACTGAAGCAGAAGAACGGATAAGTGACCTGGAAGACAGAATGGTGGAATTCACTGCTGTGGAACGGACTAAAGAAAAAAGAATGAAAAGAAATGAAGACAGCCTAAGAGACCTCTGGGACAACATTAAACGCAACAACATTTGCATTATAGGGGTCCCAGAAGGAGAAGAGAGAGAGAAAAGACCAGAGAAAATATTTGAAGAGATTATAGTCGAAAACTTCCCTACAATGGGAAAGGAAATAGCCACCCAAGTTCAGGAAGCGCAGAGAGTCCCATACAGGATAATCCCAAGGAGAAACACGCCAAGACACATAGTAATCAAAGTGGCAAAAATTAAAGACAAAGAAAAATTATTGAAAGCAGCAAGGGAAAAATGACAAATAACATACAAGGGAACTCCCATAAGGTTAACAGCTGATTTCTCAGCAGAAACTCTACAAGCCAGAAGGGAGTGGCATGATATACGTAAAGTGATGAAAGGGAAGAACCTACAACCAAGATTACTCTACCCGGCAAGGATCTCATTTAGATTCGATGGAGAAATCAAAAGCTTTACAGACAAGCAAAAGCTAAGAGAATTCAGCACCACCAAACCAGCTCTACAACAAGTGCTAAAGGAACTTCTCTAAGTGGGAAACACAAGAGAAGAAAAGGACCTAGAAAAACAAACCCAAAACAATTAAGAAAATGGTCATAGGAACATACATATCGATAATTACCATAAACGTGAATGGATTAAATGCTCCAACCAAAAGACACAGGCTTGCTGAATGGATACAAAAACAAGACCCATATATATGCTGTCAACAAGAGACCCACTTCAGACCTAGGGACACATACAGACTGAAAGTGAGGCGATGGAAAAAGATATTCCATGCAAATGGAAATTAAAAGAAAGCTGGAGTAGCTATACTCATATCAGATAAAATAGACTTTAAAGTAAAGAATGTTACAAGAGACAAGGAAGGACACTACATAATGATCAAGGGATCAATCCAAGAAGAAGATATAACAATTATAAATATATATGCACCCAACATAGGAGCACCTCAGTACATAAGGCGACTGCTAACAGCTATAAAAGAGGAAATTGACAGTAACACAATCATAGTGGGGGACTTTAAATATATTTATTTATTTATTTATTTTGGCTGTGTTGGGTCTTCGTTTCTGTGCGAGGGTTTTCTCCAGTTGCGGCGAGTGGGGGCCACTTTTCATCGTGGTGCGCGGGCCTTTCACTGTCGCGGCCTCTCCCATTGCAGAGCACAGGCTCCAGACGTGCAGGCTCAGTAGTTGTGGCTCACGGGCCTAGCCGCTCCGCGACATGTGGGATCTTCCCGGACCGGGACACGAACCCATGTCCCCTGCATTGGCAGGCGGACTCCCAACCACTGCGCCACCAGGGAAACCCAATAGTGGGGGACTTTAACACCTCACTTACACCAATGGACAGATCATCCAAAATGAAAATAAATAAGGAAACAGAAGCTTTAAATGACACAATAGACCAGATAGATTTAATTGATATTTATAGGACATTCCATCCAAAAACAGCAGATTACACGTTCTTCTCAAGTGCACACGGAACATTCTCCAGGATAGATCATGTCTTGGGTCACAAATCAAGCCTCAGTAAATTTAAGAAAATTGAAATCATATAAAACATCTTTTCTGACCACAATGCTATGAGATTAGAAATGAATTACAGGGAAAAAAACGTAAAACACACAAAGACATGGAGGCTAAACAATACGTTACTAAATAACCAAGAGATCACTGAAGAAATCAAAGAGGAAATCAAAAAACACTTAGAGGCAAATGCCAATGAAAACACGACGACCCAAAACCTATGGGATGCAGCAAAAGCAGTTCTAAGAGGGAAGTTTATACAAGCCTAACAAAAGAAACAAGAAAAATCTCAAGTAAACAATCTAACCTTACACCTAAAGAAACTAGAGAAAGAAGAACAAACAAAACCCAAAGTTAGCAGAAGGAAAGAAATCATAAAGATCAGAGCAGAAATAAATGAAATAGAAACAAAGAAAACAATAGCAAAGATCAATAAAACTAAAAGCTGGTTCTTTGAGAAAATAAACAAAATTGATAAGCCATTAGCCAGACTCATCAAGAAAAAGAGGGAGAGGGCTCAAATCAATAAAATCAGAAATGAAAAAGGACAAGTTACAACAGACATCGCAGAAATACAAAGCATCCTAAGAAACTACTACAAGCAACTTTATGCCAATAAAATGGACAACCTGGAAGAAATGGATAAATTTTTAGAAAGGTATAACCTTCCAAGAATGAACCAGGAAGAAACAGATAAATTTTTAGAAAGATATAACCTTCCAAGACTGAACCAGGAAGAAACAGAAAATATGAACAGACCAATCACAAGTAATGAAATTGAAACTGTGATTAAAAATCTTCCAACAAACAAAAGTCCAGGACCAGATGGCTTCACAGGTGAATTCTATCAAACATTTAGAGAAGACCTAATACCTATCCTTCTCAAACTCTTCCAAAAAATTGCAGAGGAAGGAACACTCCCAAACTCATTCTATGAGGCCACCATCACCCTGATCCCAAAACCAGACAAAGACACTACAAAAAAAGAAAATTACAGACCAATAGCACTGATGAATATAGATGCAAAAATCCTCAACAAAATACTAGCAAACAAAATCCAACAACACATTAAAAGGATCATACACCACGATCAAGTGGGATTTATCCCAGGGATGCAAGGATTCTTCAATATACGCAAAATGTGATACACCATATTAACAAGTTGAAGAAGAAAAACCATATGATCATCTCAATAGATGCAGAAAAAGCTTTTGACAAAATTCAACACCCATTTATGATAAAAACTCTCCAGAAAGTGGGCATAGAGGGAACCTACCTCAACATAATAAAGGCCATATATGACAAACCCACAGCAAACATCATTCTCAATGGTGAAAAACTGAAAGCATTTCCTCTAAGATCAGGAACGAGACAAGGATGTCCACTCTCACCACTATTATTCAACATAGTTCTGGAAGTCCTAGCCACGGCAATCAGAAAAGAAAAAGAAATAAAACGAATACAAATTGGAAAAGAAGAAGTAAAACTGTCACTGTTTGCAGATGACATGATACTATACATAGAGAATCCTAAAACTGCCACCAGAAAACTGCTAGAGCTAATTAATGAATATGGTAAAGTTGCAGGATACAAAAGTAATGCACAGAAATCTCTTGCATTCCTATACACTAATGATGAAAAATCTGAAAGAGAAATTATGGAAACACTCCCATTTACCATTGCAACAAAAAGAATAAAATACCTAGGAATACACCTACCTAGGGAGACAAAAGACCTGTATGCAGAAAACTATAAGACACTGATGAAAGAAATTAAAGATGATACCTACAGATGGAGAGATATACCATGTTCTTGGATTGGAAGAATCAACATTGTGAAAATGACTATACTACCCAGAGCAATCTACAGATTCAATGCAATCCCTATCAAATTACCAATGGCATTTTTTACAGAACTAGAACAAATCATCTTAAAATTTGTATGGAGACACAAAAGACCCCGAATAGCCAAAGCAGTCTTGAGGGAAAAAAACGGAGCTGGAGGAATCAGACTCCCTGACTTCAGACTATACTACAACACTACAGTAATCAAGACAATATGGTACTGGCACAAAAACAGAAACATAGAGCAATGGAACAAGATAGAAAGCCCAGAGATAAACCCACGCACCTATGGCCAACTAATCTATGACAAAGGAGGCAAAGATATACAATGGAGAAAAGACAGTCTCTTCAATAAGTGGTGCTGGGAAAACTGGACAGCTACATGGAAAAGAATGAAATTAGAATACTCCCTAACACCATACACAAAAATAAACTCAAAATGGCTTCAAGACCTAAATGTAACACTGGACACTATAAAACTCTTAGAGGAAAACATAGGAAGAACACTCTTTGACATAAATCACAGCAAGATCTTTTTTGATCCACCTCCTAGAGAAATGGAAATAAAAACAAAAATAAACAAATGGGACCTAATGAAACTTAAAAAAAAAAAAAAGACATGGAGGGTGTGTATAAAGGAGTGATTATGATGATGAAACACAAAGTCAGTACCATAGCATGGCACAAGTACAGAAGGCACTATTTTTATTGTATTTTGCAACACAGAGACCTAGCGTAGACTCTAATGTGGATGAGGAAGAACCTGAGTAAAGGGCCAGTGAACATTTGGGGGTGATTGAATTGGGAGTCCTAATAGGGCTGGAGAATTGTTAAGGTGGGACTGGTAAATTAGAGGCACCCAAAGATAGGAGATGATGGCCATAGAGAAGATATTTGAAATTGAGATTTAGGAGGTGAAATAGATATTGGAAATGAAAGATCTAGGATATGAGAAGGTGTAGCTGAAGTGAGGTGGGGGGTGCTTAGCAAACTACATGCCCTTAACAAACTTCCCATTGAGAATAACTAAAAACAATGAATAAAATATAGAAATATATATATTTTTAAATGCATCAGGGACCTGCTAATAAAGTAAGGCCAAAAGGAATTCAAAGCAAGGCCCAAGTGAGATGACCCAGGCACTGCTAATGGCCTTTGCACTGAGGACTTTTGACAAATCAGGGGATCTTGAGATCCAGTGTTCACAGCCTTGTGAAATATGGATGATAGTTGACAAAGCCTAGGTCCAGCCCAAAGAGGGCAGCATAAAAGACAATCCTACATAAAGCTCGAAAGGGTACACTAGAAATAAAATTGCCCCCATTGCAGACAACAAGGACATTTGCTTATGTTAAAATTTGGCGCTGGTAAAGGAGAAGAAAAATCTTTCCTGAAAGTTTCTAAGTACAAGCTAGCCCTCACGTGTGAGTTTTGTTGCCAGAGTTGCACTACCTGGGTGGTCTGGAAAACCTTCAAGCTGAGAATTTAGTTTAAAGTGGCCCTCCTTCAGTAGTACCCATGAGCACCTGGCAGAAACACATGCAAATCCTTTTTAAATGAACTCTCTTCTATCTAGGCTTCAAAGAATTCCCATAGAAATATGAATTCACAATTAGAAAAGAAAAGCATCATGAGCGAGACCCAACAAAATAACAAGCAACTCACATCACCCACAAACAGTCAATCAGGTGTTGGAAATATCAGATAGTATAAAATTTATATACAGTTTATAATGATTAGAGAGCAGAAACTAGGGAGTCATCTGCAGGAGATAAGATTTTTACATAGACATAAAAATACATATTAAAGATGGGGACTTTGCCGGTGTAGTCTTTTTATAGGTTTTATAAACCACTTGAGCCTATATCAGTCATTTTAGTGTCTGACATGTTTGGGACTATCAGTGCTTTGTTGGTTTATGGCTTAAATTCTTTTTCTGGTCCGTTTCCTTCTTCCCTTCCCCCCACTTTAAACATTTTCCTATACATAAAAATAGAATTAAGATTTTTTTTAGTAAAATTGATACTTATAAGGTCAATATTTTAAAAATGCATTTCTATATACCAGCAACAAAAAATTAGAACGTGTAATAAAAAGACAGATGCCATTTACAGTAGTATCAAAAATATTAATTACCTAGGAAGAGATTTAACAAAATATGAGTAAGACCTATATACAGAAAATCGTAAAATGACTGAGAGAAATCAAAGGAAATTTAAATAAATGGAAAGAGATACTATGTTTATGGGTAGGAAAATTCAATATTATAAAGTTGTCATTGCTTTTCCAATTGATCCATAGATTTCTTTTATTACATTTAAAATCCCAACAAAGTATTTATTTTGACTGGTGGGCGTTGAGGAATGGATAGTGGAACTTGGCAAGTTGATTCTCAAGTGTATCAGAACGGACACTGAAAATCAGTTGAGAAAGTATGAGCTATAAATAACTGATGCTGAGACAACTGGGTATTCATATAGAAAAGAAGGTATCTGAACCCCTACCTCACACCACATGCCAAAAATCAGTTCTAGGTGTCTAAAAGACTCAAAATTAGGTAGAGTTTTTAAACTTTTTGAAAGTAATAAAAGAAAATGCCCTTTTCAATTAACGGATGAGAAGAATCTCTGAAGCGAGACAGAAAAGCACAGGGAGTAAAGTAAATTACTATTAAAGTCAATTACATTAAAATGAAGAACTTCTGTTCATCAAGATATACCATAACAGAAGTGAAAAGGTGAGTCACACACTGGGAGAGGGTATTTCCTATACCCATATGACAAAGGGTTAGTATCCAGACCGTATAAAAACTATAAGCCATTCAGAAAACTACAACCTAATTTATTTTAAAGGGGAAAAAGATTTGACTGGGCATATCACTGAAGAGAGAACACAAATGGTAAAATAACATATGAAAATATGTTCAACTTCATTTGTAATCAGGGAAATGCAAATTAAAACCACAGTGGCATATTATTCCAATCTCATCAGCTTGACAAAAATTTTTCAATGTGGAATACCAAGAATTAGAGATGTGGAACCACTGAATTCTTATACAGTGTTTGTGGGAGAGTCAATTTATTTCAACCATTTTGGAAGATAATTTGCATTATCTATTAGGTTGAAGGTATGCATGCCATTTGACTCAGCAATTCTACTCTCTGATGTTTGGCCTAGAGAAACTCTTGTACACATGTAGTGGGCGGTAGGTACAAGATGTTCATAGTAGCATATCTGTAAGAGCAAAAACTAGATATAACCAAGATATTCACCAACAGTAGAATGCAGTAAAATTCTGGTATATTCATATAATTGAATACTATACAGAAATAAACATGAATAAACTGTAGTTATTTGCAACAACGTGGATGCATCTCAGGAACATGTTATTAAGTGGAAAAAGTATGTCCCAGAAAGACCCATATGGTAAATTCCAATTATATGAAGTTCAAAAGCATGCAAAAATCATATATACATACATATATATGTATATATACATACACAAACAGATGTATATATAGAATGATTAGGAAGGATGGGATTGGAGAGGGACACATAGGGGCTTAAATGTTCTATGTCTTAAATGGGACAGTAGGTGCACAAGTGATCATGTCCTTGTTACTTTTTTTGTCCTTAAACATTTATTTTATAAATATTCTTTTGTATATATCCGATACTTAATAAAATGTCAAGGCTCTTTGGAATTGAGGAGGTAAAAAGAGCTTTATCACAGAATGATTTCATGCTGGAAAGTTAGAAACAAGAACAAAGGTCCCCAGTAAAGGTCTGGTTAAATAAATTAAGGTACATCTGTATAACAGAATAGCATCCAGCAATGAAGTGCATACACTGACATGAGATGTTCCTTGTATAGTAGATGAAAGAAGTTACAGAACAGTATGATATCTCATTTACATAAGAAATATAAAAATACACTTACATAAGAATATAAAAAGCATTGAGTGAGTACACCAAAAAGTTAACTGTATTGGAATCTGGGTGTTGACTATTAGAATTATATTTAGGTTGTTTTCTCTTGATTTCTTCTCATTTTTTTCTACCAGAAACATATATTACTATTATACCAAAAAAAGTCAGAGAAAGAGTAGCAAAGAATATCTAAGAAACATCAGAAAGAAGAATGTAAATATAAAATATTTGGAAATGACCTTCACAAAATATATTAACATATTATTTGAAGAAAATGGTTACACTTTTATTAGAGTTAAAAATGAGATTTGAAGATAAATGGATTTATCTATCTATCTACCAAGTTTCTGGCTAAAAGGCAATATAATAAAGATTTAACTTCTTTCCCATTTAATTTACAGGATTAAAATAATCCCAAACAAAATCACAATGAAGTTTTTTTGGTTTTTGTTTTTTGTTTTTAAGGGCAAATCATTCATTTATTGTTTAAAGATTGCAAGACAACATCTGAATTTCTGTAGCACAATGTAAATGTTTTACTTTTTTGATAAAGCAGAGTATAATAGAAAAAAACAATTAGTTTCCAGTAATATCTATATCTCTATTCAGAATTAAGTCTTCCACAGACATGTCACCTGGAAACAAAAGCCTGTTACAAAAAGCAAAGCTTCAACAAGAGCGGCTACTTTTCGGGCAGGGAAAGGTTCATCCCTCTAGGGGGATGCTGTGCTATGTAAAATGGCTGCAAGGTCACAGCCTTGAGGGCGCTGGAAGTCTATTCTCCTGTTCCACATGAAGTAGTGTGGTGAACTTCAAACGTCCGTTCATCTGCAACCAAGCTGGCAACCTTTAACTGATTCTTTCAAGCAGGTAAAAAATAAATTAAAAGAAATCCCTACACTGATGTTCCTTGATTTACACTGTTAAATCGTTCATTAACATGTAATTCTGGCTAAGAATTACATTTGAGACTCCTTGTTCAGATTTTGGTTAACAGTACAAATCTTTCCGAAATTCAAGTTCTTATTAATCAATCATTTGTCAGCTAGGATACATTCAGGCATCAGCTGCAACTACAGAATAGATGCACTGCCTCAGCGCTTTGGAAAGACAGAATCTAGAACACTACTAGCAGACAAAATATCTGTTTCTAGACAGCATATGTGCAGTACAGCAAGATAAAAACATATATTCATATGTTGGCTTGTTTAAGCCTCAAGCCCTCAATCCTTTGTTGAAATACAATAATTTCATTCCTATGGGTTTTTTTTTTCATTCCTATGGTTTTTAATACCAAAAACTCAACCTCCAGGAGGGCTAAAGTCTAATTTATACTCCAAACCAAGTAGCAGTGCAGTTCGCTACTACTGAGGCTGAATCCATAAAGACTTCAAGACCACGTCCAGAAGACAAGTTATTATATATAACACCCTAGAAGGTCTGAAACATAATAATCATATACATAGCAGGTCCTCCAGAGCTTTTTACCTATAACATGGTTTTTGATGAAAGTTATTTAATGTACTGGAGATAACTGTGACTTACTGATCAAATATTTGAGTACTTGTACTTACCTGGGATTTCATTTCTGGTGAAAGAAAAAGGAAGAACAGGACTCACTTAAAAAAGAAAACAAACTTTATAAGTGAAAGTAAAAATCTTATCACACACTATCACTTTTGGAAGCAGCATAGAGGGGCAGTCAACGGTAAAACACTGGTGAAGTAGGTCAAAACTCTAGGCCAAAAATCCATTATTATTATCATCAGTGACAGTACCACAACTGTGCCCTTCATAATTAATAATCACTCCTAAGAATCTTCATTTGGCACCAGCTGATGCGTTTAAGAGAAACACTCTGGGAGGCTTTGAATCAGTCTTGGTTTTTTGTTAGCCAAGTTACAGGAAAATGTTTAAAGTGGGGGGAAGGGAAGAAGGAAACGGACCAGAAAAAGAATTTAAGCCAGAAACCAACAAAGCACTGATAGTTCCAAACATGTCAGACACTAAAATGACTGATATAGGCTCAAGTGGTTTATTAAACCTATAAAAAGACTACACCAGCAAAGTCCCCATTTATCTGTAGAGTTCAGAAACTAAAACAAGGAATATTTTAGCTTAAAACCTTATCTCAAGAGAATCATATACACTTCACATGAATAAAAATACCTGAAACCAAAAAAAAAAAAAAAAAAAAAAAACCTGAAACCAAACATTTTTAATTGCTCCAATACCCCAAATATAAAGAAAAACTTAATTCAGAAGACTGGGCAATCTCTATCTCCCCTCCACACTAACCACCCATCCCATGGAAGACCAAGGGAGATCAGACTTTCCAGACTTAGGCAACACCTGGCTGCTGCAAAATTCTATGGAGACTCCTTGTGGAACAGCAGTCTCCCATCTCTTGTGTCTCTCCCTGTCATGATCATGCAGGAAGCAAGTCTGGCTGTGCTATTTGTTATCACTGTCTGTCACCCATCTGCAACATGATATTGCTACAAAGATAAGTACAAAGTAACGTATCTAGTTCCCTTTCCCCCAGAAGGTTGAGGCTCAGGTACAGGGGTAATTCTCCTGTGCACACAGTCATAATTTAGGCCGACTCAGTGACTACAACAGGCTTCATCATGTGATCAGGTTTGTTGCCAGCTGCATAATGCTCCCACATCTGTAGATAGAGCTGCTCTAGTTCCATTGTGTATTGTTTGGTGTTGAACAGAGGGCTAGATATTCTCTGCTTCCAGACTTTGCCACGAATTCTCTTCAGGTATTCTAGATCAGTTCCCAGTTTCACAGCTATGTCTTCATACTCTTGTCTATTTTTAGCAATAAGCTCAAGACAGCCTAAACAAGTGAGCTGGGAAGCTGCAACTCGGGAAGCAAGAGTCTCTCCTGGCATAGTCACCATGGGTGTCCCCGACCAAAGGACATCCATCCCTGTGGTGTGTCCATTACAGAGTGGAGTGTCCAAGCAGACATCAGCCAGCTGGCCTCTCCGAACATGTTCCTCTTTAGGAGCAACTGGTGAAAAAATGATACGGTTCTGGGGAAGGCCCATATTTTGCACGTACTGTTGAATATTAGGTTCTCCTACTGCTGGGAAACGCAACAGCCACAGTACGCTATTGGGAACACGCTTCAGAATATTTGCCCACATCTGCAAAGTAGATGGGTCAATTTTATATAACTGATTAAAGTTACAGTACACAATGGCATCTTCCGGTAACCCGTACTGAGAACGTGTGGTTACAATAATGGTACGGGGAACCTCCTCTCCAGTGGCAGCCTTATTGTTGATCTGGGTAGTTGCCAGTCCATTGCTAATACTGAATCCATTAATTGTTATCTGAATTTGTCCTCTGTTAATCATTTCAATAACTGCTTCTGCAATCGTATTCATAGGAATGACAGGCATATTGAGAGCTATATTACTGCTGTCTGTGTTGTTTCCTCCATCAGGACATTTCATCTTGACAATTTTCACATCTGGTAGACTATCAAGAAATGCTTTGAGGTCGATGCCATTCAGCACAATTCGATTGTCATAAATGTGCCCATTGGACTTAAAATCGATGACTGCTTTTTCCTTCAGGTGAGGGAACATATTAGCATGATCACCAATAAAGAAAGTATGGGGCATATAAGCCAGTTTCTCAGAATACTGCTCAGCAACTTCAGCAGGTGAAGTTTCCTGATCAGTGATGATATAATCCATGAAAAGTGCGCCACTAGTCCCAGGGTACCCCAGCCACATTGCCTGAAGAGGAGCTGGCCTGAGAGCAAAGAGTTCATTTCGAGCACCCCTGGTATAACCATTCATATTTACAAGGATGTGTATACCATCTTGATGGATGCGATCAGCTGCTTTTCCATCGCATGGAATCTGAGAAAGATCAACGAAATGATCGGCTTCTGCCATCACCTTCGCTCGGAAGTTTGTGCCATCATCTGGGCTCAGGGCATAACAGAATACCTCAAATTTATCACGATTGTGCATGCCTGGAATAGACTGCATAAGATGAGAAGTAGGATGGTTCCCAAAGTCAGAACTCACGTATCCTACACGCAGTCGACCATCACTGAGCTTCAAGTCCTTTGGATGTTCATACGGTGGTTTGTGAAGGACACTGATGTTATCCAGGCAGAGGTGCCCATGCCTCTCGGCAATAGCCTTCCTGACGCCGTGAGGAAGAGGATATAACATGCTGTGATGAGGCTGCACGGAAGGCAACCTGTTCTTCTCTAACTGGTCAGCCACAACGCTGACCAGCCTCTTCATGCGCTCATCATAGTCTGTCCAGTCACAGACAGTCTGCAGGCAATGAGCCAGATTACAATACGCGTCAGGAAAATCAGGTTGAAGCTTCAGAGCAGTGCGGTAAGAAGCAATTGCTTCTGGAATATTCCCTGAATCCTGGTGAATGGAAGCCAGATTGCTGTGGGCTTCCGCAAATGCAGGGTCAATCTGAATGGCACGAATATAACACTGCAAGGCTCCCTGAACATCCTGCATCCCCGTTAGAGTGTTTCCCATATTACAGTAGGCCTCAGCAAAGGTAGGACTGATTCGAATAGCCTCCTTATAATGCATCAGAGCTTCCTGCACTTTTCCCTGCTGCTGCAATACACTTGCTAAATTTGAATGGGCAGCAGCAAACTCTGGGAAGACTTCTAATGCTTTACAATACAAGCGAACTGCCTCTTCAATGTTTCCCTGTTCTCGCTTGGTATTGGCTAGGTTATTCAGAGAGTCTGCATGGGTGGGACACAGCCAGAGAGCTGTATTATAACAATCTTCTGCTTCGGCAACGCTGCCCTTCTCTTTGAGAGCGTTGGCTAGGTTGCAGTAAGCGTCCGGGAAGTGTGGTTGCAATTCAATAGCTCGCCTGTAGGTGTCTATTGCCAGATCTATCAGGCCTTGCTCATAGTATACACAAGCCAGGCTGCCATGTACCACTGCATGATTTGGACTCAAGCTTAGGGCACGAAGGTAAGCTGCCACAGCTCGTTCAAAAATCCGTGCCTCTTTGAAGACATTTCCTAAATTGATATAAGCATCCAGAAAATTGGGGTCATGGGTGACAGCCTTTTCAAAGTGATGAATTGCAAGCCAAATCTCCCCTTGTGCATTGAAAACACAGCCAAGATTACTCCAAGCTACTGCAAAGTTCGGTTGCGTCTCAATTGCTTTCAAATAACATGCCTTGGCTTCTTCCACGCGACCCAGGGCTTTGAGCAGGTTCCCCAGGTCACTGCAAACACAGTACAGATCAGGATTGTACTGAAGAGCAGAGGCGTAAGCTTGTACTGCCCCTTCCATGTCGCCTGCTGCTACCAAAGCGGCTGCCAGGTTAATATAACCATCGATGAAATCTGGTTTGAGACGCAACGCATGCCGGTAATGCTCGATTGCTTCCTGCAACTGCCCGCTTTCCTTGTACACATTCCCCAAATTCGAATAGGCTTCTGCCAGAAGAGGGTTCTTTTTAATTGCCAGACTACTAAAGTGGGCAGATCCGTCCAGCCTTCGACACCGGAAGTGTATAGATGAAAGTAATAAAAGTACACCAGTATTGTCTGGCTCTTGTCTCCAGAGCTGCATGCAGTGTCTCTCAGCTGCCTCAAAATCTCCCGCCTGATAGGCTCGCTGTGTCAACTCTGCTAACCCTTGGAAGGAAAGCATACATTTCGTTGGGTCTGTGCTGTCGGCCACGTTGCCCACGGAAGACGCCATCTGGAGCTTCTGGAGGGAGTGTGAAAAGAGGGTAATTGAGTCCCGCTGCTGCCACTACTGGCAAGAATGTTTCTAGAGGTAGCAAATACAAGGGCAGCAGCCGTACCACTGCTTTGGCAGGCTTAAGCGGCGGCAACAGTTACATACACTGAACCTTAGGAACTCTGGTTGGCCATCTATGTCTCACGGTCTTGAAAAAATTCACAATGAAGTCTTTTTTAATTGATAAAATGGTTCTAAAGTTTATCTGGAGATGCAAGAGGGAAGAGATGTGGGGACATATGTATATGTATAACTGATTCACTTTGTTATAAAGCAGAAACTAACACACCATAGTAAAGCAATTATACTCCAATAAAGATGTTAAAAAAATATAAAGTTTATCTGGAAGAATAAATGGGGCTATTGATAATAGAATTCTGAAAATTAAAATTAAGAGGTTAGACTTGTTCTAATGGATACATTTTAAAATGAATGCTAAAGAGACAACCGTTGAACCACTATGATACAGTCAAATAGAAAGCTCTTATACATCTAGCAGAAAGTGCTCAAACATCTCTTCATATTTTTGGAAACAGTGAATGTTGGAGGAAATAATGGTAATAGAGAAAGTATAAAATAAATAATGTTGGAATAATGGTTAAGGAAGGGTAGTTAATTTTTTACCTTAAAATACGTTCTAAAACAAATCTGACTGTATTTACCTAAAATCAATTATAGAGAAGTTAATGTAAAAAAATTTAAATCATTATTCAGAGGGAGCACAGAAAATATGTAACAGATTCACGATGGTATAAGTCACTAAATCCAATGACTTTGCAGGACCAACTGATAATCTTGACTACCAACACTCTTTTTCTTCCCTTTGCTTCCTTTGACTTCTATGACACACACTGCCCTGATTTTTCACCTCACTTTGGTTGCTACTTCTCCAATTCCTTTGCAAGATTATCGTCCTTTGAAAGCCATTACATGTTTGAGTTCCTCAGGGCCCATTCCTTCTCTACACTGTCTCCCAAGATATTCACATTTACCCACGGCTCCAATTACCACCTCTACTCAGGTGACTCAAATGTAACTCTCCCCCAGGCATTTCTTACCTATCAGTATAAGTCAGAATCCCTGAAAGAGAAAGGTGGCACACTCAAATGTACCGTAATTAAGGAGACTGTAGTCAAGAGATCATTTGCAAAGGGTTTGGGGAAAACAACAGAGGACAGTAGTCCAGCATCTCAGGGAGCTTTTACTGCCTAGGCTTAAAGGAGGAGGTTAGGGACTTCCCTGGTGGCTCAGTGGTTAAGAATCCACCTGCCAGTGCAGGGGTTCAAGCCCTGGTCCGGAAAGATCCCACATGCCACGGAGCAACTGAGCCTGTGCGCCACAACTACTCAGCCTGCACTCTAGAGCCCGCGAGCCACAACTACTGAGCCCACGTGCCGCAACTACTGAAGCCCGCGTGCCGCAACTTCTGAAGACCGGGCACCTAGAACCCGTGCTCTGCAACAAGAGAAGCCACCGAAATGAGAAGCCCACTCACTGCAACGAAGAGTAGCCCCCACTTACCACGACTAGAGAAAGCCCGGGCGCAGCAAAGATCCAACCCAGCCAAAAATTACTTAATTAATTTTTAAAAAAAGGACGAGGTGGAAATGATTACTGGATTCGAGAGAGAAAAAAAGAGGAAGAGGTGGGAGGAAGAAGAGCAGGAGGAGCAGGAGGCAGAGGAAGAGGGCTTCAAGGAGGCAGGGTGGAAAGAGGAGGAGGTGGGGAAGAGGAAGAGATGATGCAGGATGTATATCGTATCGAGTAAATACTCAGCCTTCACGCTTCTTCCTTCATGTACCTCCTATGGGCTGAACGCAACTAGAAGGCAGAGCACACGGGAGCAGGTGCTGGGGATACATGGAATCTTGACATCCCACACACGTCAATGTCTCCGGGCAGGGATCAGCGTAGAGATGGGTGGAGAGTGGCTCTAGATGGGGAGGCAGAAGATATCTACCTAACAGACACCTCCGGCTTGGCTTCTTCTCTAGGACATCCCAGGGATATTTAAAACTCAGCAGGTCCAAGATTAAACTCATGAACTGCCCACTCCACAACCTCTCAAGAACAAGACTAATGAAAAACAAACTGGTCCTCTTTCAGTGTTTTCTGTGTCATCAAATGGTATCAAGGTCAGGCCTGTCTTCCCATAACTGTGCAGGAATGGATTGGAGTGGGGCAACAGTAGGTGCAAATAGATCATTGAGGACGCTATTCCCCTAGTCCAGACACAAATGATGATAGAATGGGCTGAGGAAGTGTTGGTAATGATGAACAGAAGTGGATGGATTGAAGTGGATAGATTGAAGAGATATTTAGAAAGCAAAGTTGTTAGGACTTGTTATGAGATTGGATGTTTGGAGGTAAAAGTAATGTGGTTGTCAAAGATGACACCTTCAGTGATTTCCCATAGATCTTAGGAAGGAGACACAACTCCTTAACATGGACTTACTGGCCCTGCGTGGTCAGCATCCCCCACTTCCCACCCTTCAACCTTCCGCCTTCACTTACGCCAGGCCCCTCTGAGGATGTGGACCATGTTCTACATTCTTTCAGTCCTTCCTGTTTCCTGTGCTTGCCCCTGAGCAGGACATTTGGACCTGCTCTTTCCACTGCCTGTAATGCTCTTAGCCCACTACCTAAGTCCTCTTTATCATTCTTAGCTCAGTCACCACTTCCCCAGGAAAGCTTCCCCTGACTTCCCTAACTAGACCTAACCCTCCTATGAAGGCGCTCCTAGACTGGGTCCTTCCCTCTGTAGCCTCTATCCTTTAGTAGCTTACACACACTTGTGTGGCTTTTCAGTGAACGTCTAACATATTCTCAATCCCCCACCAGGATATGAACTCCACGAGGGCAGGGGCTGTGTCTTTCTTGTCTCACAATAAATAGTCTTATTGCCTCTCGTAGTACTTGGCACCTTGTAGTACACACACACACACACACACACACACACACACACACACACTCTCTCTAATGAATGAATGAATAAAAGTAAAAGCAATGGAATACATCATGCAGAAACACACTGATGGATTTAATAGACTTAAATTATAATCTTCTCTATATTAAACAAGAGTAAGGAGTAAATGATAAGTGATAAACTTAGAGATATATTCATAATATAAAGACAAGAAGACTATATCTCAGTAGAGTTCTTGCCACATCAACAATACAAATAATACCCAACAGGAATTGACAAAAACAAAACAAACAAAAAAAAACCCCTAGAACAGAAAGAGTTATGACAACTTTTCACTGTAAAAATTGAAACTCCAAATAAAACTGGCCTAAACAATAAGGAAACCCACTGTATCACGTAACCAGAAGGATAGGATGGCTTCCCTCAGGATCATGAGACGGTACCCAACGATCACCGGGGACAGCATGCTTTCTTGTGCACATTCATCAGAGGAGAAATGCAGTCTCTTTGTTAGCAATACAGTACAAATCCTGGGCTTCCCTAGTGGCGCAGTGGTTGAGAATCTGCCCGCCATTGCAGGGGACACGGGTTCAAGCCCTGGTCTGGGAAGATCCCACATGCCGCGGAGCAACTAGGCCTGTGAGCCACAACTACTGAGCCTGCACGTCTGGAGCTTGTGCTCCGCAACAAGAGAGGCCGCGATAGTGAGAGGCCCGTGCACCACCATGAAGAGTGGCCCCCGCTTGCCGCAACTAGAGAAAGCCCTTGCACAGAAACGAAGACCCAACACAGCCAAAAATAAATAAATAAATAATAATAAAAAAAAAAGGAATTCCTTTAAAAAAAATATTTAAAACGTGAAATTTTGATGACGTTTAAAAAAAAAAAAAGCATATTCAAGGAAATATAGAAACCTGTGATCTTTGGTGGAATTAGTTTACCTAGCTGTGTACTGAAAGGTAATGGTCTTTTGAGCCCCCTCTCTCACACTATCCTGCCCCCTGGGGCCACAGATAAACCTGTTAGCTAGAAAGCAAGCTGGTTGAGGCTGGGCAAAGATTTATGTATATCACCCAGGGCAAACTTTTTTCTGAAAAGGTGGGAAAAGCCTCAATAGTTATGAGGAAGGTGGATTCCAGAAGGCATGAATTAGCAATGGTCCTGAAGGGAATCCTGCAAGGGAATTCGGAGAAGATGGTCAGAGAATGAGGGCCGAGCTAGGAAGGGGCAGGATTGATATATGAGCCATAGTCCTTCATTGCGTTTGGAAATGGCTGCATTTGGCAGAAGACATCCTTATTCTTCAACGAACAGAAACATTTGCTTCCAAGTCATCTGGATTTTTTGCTCCCCTAAATAAATACTTCTGGATTCAATCAGAGTGGGAGACAAACAAGTTTAGTTGTTTAAAATCCCACTCATATTTCTGAGCCGTTTTCTTATCAATTATCATTGGAGTATCTTTCACTTAGTAAGTAACTGAGGTGCTAATTCTTGGTCTTGAAATGTGATACCAGACCCAAGCCATAGTCTTTGAAATCATTGGGTTAATGTGTCTTCATCTAGAAATGTGACTCCTCCTAAAACGATTTCCCTTAAAAACTGTGGGACATTGAACCATTCCAATTACCATTGGGCTCGCCAGTGATACAGATGGTGGGAAATTCCACCATACTTTATATATTATCTCACTGCCACTATAGCAAGAACTTGCTGAATTCTTTAGAGATTATGATGTTATTAACTCAGGTTCCATTTATAGGCCAGCATGACAAGGACAACTGCTTTCCTGTGTTGCATTTATTTCTTGATACTGATTCTTCCTCTTGCTTAGAAGCAGTTCCTTCATTGTTTCAAGTTAGTTACATTAATTTGGATCCGTTTTCCAATGTCAGACTATTTGCTTTTAATCATATGGTCTTGTCATCTGCATGTGTACTTTATTCTTAAGTTACTGATTACATTTAGAGGTAAATGAGTTAATATGCACCCTCACAGATCAACAAGAAACCATTACACATCTAGGCAGTAGTGACATAGAAATAAAGGCTACCTCTTTTGTAAGCAGTTTTTTTTTAATGTGAGTCCAGTAGCACTGAAACTTTCTTCAGCCTTACATATTTGAGTAGATTTTAGTATGTCATCTGTGTGGATTATGAGTTTGTAGGCTTTGGCTCTGAAAGCTGTAATTACCAATGTTTGAAAGACATCTGTGAGGGTGAGGATATGGAGAAGATAAGCCAAAAGCAAGATATATAATTACCACACCCTGTCTTCCTATTGGGAACTCTGGATGTTTTAAGCAATTAGGACGATTTACACAGGTCCTTCTCCTATCAGAGTGCAATATCAGGTTGCTCTGAATGTAAGTCATCAATCTTTCAGGCAGGAAGTGTCCTCTCTCACATACACTATCAGCTCATAGGTCCTTCAATGACTAGGGGTGGAAAAGATCCATACTTCTCTATTACTGAGTGAACATATCCCTGACTGTCCTGCTATAAAGGCAATTTTTATAGAGGGGAAAACACTGGGCCTGGAGTCAGGAGAGCTGATTCCCAGCTCTGAATCTCTCATGTGCTGTGACCCTGGCCAAGGCTTCAAGCCTCAATTTTCCCATCTGAAAAATGGAAATAGTATAACTACCTCATAGAATGATCACAAGCAAAAAGGTCATATTTATGAAAGTACTTTAAAAATACTATGAAATTTCTATACAGTTCAGGATATAGAAAATAAAAAATCATGTAGAGTTGCACCATTTCTTTGGAATGTTAAATATTTGTTTCTGTTTTCATCTCTGGTTAAATACTGAACATATATGCTTTCAATATTTAGGAATGCATTGAATGCATAGCTCCGCTATGAGTAGCTATGACTTGGAAATATTGGGAGAAATGACAAGATTCCTTGTTATTGATAATTAACAAAGGAACCCTTTCTTTCAAAGGTAAGGGTAGCTTAAACCTGACTCACAGTACTTTGCTCTGCCTGATTTTCTTTAAGGAAAACTGCTGAAAAGTTTTCTAAGAATAAGTGAGGTGAGATTGGCCCTTGAGTAAGGAGAGTGGGCAGCTAAAGCCTAAAGCTTCTTTTTCAATAACAAGTTTAAGTGCCTTGTTTATTTTCATGGGATTAAGTGACACTTGTATAAATACCTTACTGAGTAATGGTGCTGTGGCAAAAGTGAAGTTTATTTAAGACACTGCTCCACCCAAGGTGAGCAATTAAAGCAGGTATGTAAACTAAGTCACCTTTGGCTTCTCTACTCAACCCGATGAGTAAGTAGTACTAGAAAGGAAAAATGGTGTGGGGTATATGGCATGGCTGGAGGTGGGAAGAAATAGGAAGGCAGAAGAAGCCTCCCTGAAAGAATGAAGGAAGTGTGAACGGTGGTAGGGAAACTATAACAATTGAAAATTGATTCTGACTATTGATATCAGTCTATCAAGTTAATGCAAATTAAGGTGGCATGAGATTTCTTTAAAAAAAAAAAAAAGCCTTTTCCCCATACAGTGTAATAATAACCACCTTATTTTAAATGTAGCCAAGAAGGGCTGTGTTTGCTCATGTGATAGGGTTTCCATACTTCCCACAGCTGGGGAAGTATCAGCTAATATTGATTTAGCACTCATTTATACCTGATGGTCAGGACCAACTAGAATAGAGGAAAACTGGTACAAATTAGTGAGGCCCTGTGGTCCCAGTAAGTGGTCTGGGGCCCAACTGTTGTATATCAATACAAATAACTCTTCCTGGGAAGGAATGGAAAAAATATTTTAAATGGATCTGAATCTGCTCTCAGAAGCTCTAGTGCTATTGGGCTAAAGACCTCCTTTAAGAATGTTAGGAATGGGTAAGATCAAGTTACATTCTTAGAGTTTTATTATGTTTAGCTTATTAATTTAGGAGGTAAGCAAACTAGAAGCAGAACAGGCTTTAAAACATCTGAGTTTGTTATTATGAATAATAACTGTTAGCTGGTCCATTCCATTTACCTTTTCCTCAATGAAATTCTCTATAAAGAAATATCCATAAACTAGTCTTACATTTTAAATATCGCTGCAGATTATTTGGAACCATAGAATTAGATACCAATCCACTGAAAACTGTTTTCTTTGGGTAATTTCCACGAATTGACGTCAGTTATCCACAAATCTTTGTATTTGGCTAAACACTGAGAAAATATGTGGGGCCTGCAATTAAACTTAGTGAACTTTTAATCATTTTTAATCCACTGTTTCCCAAATTGGCCAAATCATAAACATCACCTGGGGAACTTGTTAAAAATTGTACAATCCTGCCCCTCCTGCTCCCAGACCTGCTGAATTAGACTCTCTAGGGAATGAGGCTGAAATCTGTATTTTTAGAAGGGCCCCAAGAATGCCTGATGAGATATATGTTTGGAAAACAATTCTATGTCCTTGTCGTATTCCTCATGATGTCAGAGCCCTTCAAACCCCAATATTCCCTTCTGACTACCCCTCTCCTCAGTGATCGCAGGCTTTTTTTCTGTTCCACCCCACCTAAGAAAGGCACATTCCCACCAACCACTGTGGCCCTCAGCAGCAGTGAGTCTCTGCGGCAGTTGCAGTGGAGGGCATCTACCATCTTGGGTGGGGAGGTCATGGAGTATAGGGATGGAGGTGTGGTCTGGAAAAGTCTTTCCAGAGATTCCCCTTGACAACCAGTTGTAGATGACATTGCTACCTCCTCAAATGGCCATGCTCAACTTCCTTTGCTCTACATAAATTTTTTCTTTACCTTCACTCTCTTAACGTCCCTTCTTCCTGTAAATGGAGGGGGAAACATTGTCCCGTTTTGTCAAACTTGTGCTCTTGATCAAATCCTCTACTGCCTCATGGAAACTAAATCTATTAGTCCTCCTCATTCCAACTTCATTTTTTTCTCTTTTGGCTTCTATTGGCATATCAGTAGACGTTTCTTCCCTCTGCTTTTTAAACTAAAGCAACATATACTTCCTTGGAGTCTGATGAACCCGAAGATCCCATTTTACTTCATGTCTTATGTTTACTGTCAAATTTCTCAAAAACAGAATTCTACATTACTTGCGTTCATCTTCTCACCATTCTCATCAACCCAACTGTACCCTGGCTTCCACAGAGCCACATTTTATGGACACTATTGGTGTGAAGATTTCCAGTGATGAGATCCAATGACTTTGCTTAGCCCTTAACCTTCTTCCCCATCTAACAGCTTTTGACATTGCTGATCACCACATCCTTTTAAAGACTTTATCAATTAGTGATCATTTAACTATAAGAACAGAAACCTATTCAAATGATTGAAACAGCAAGGGGGAGGGTAATATAAGACCAAAGAAACTCTCTCACAGAAAGTATAATAGGGCTGCACAGGGATTAGCATCAGGAACTAGGAAGCTATCAGTAACCAATAAAGTTTTAACAAATAATTCTCGGGCACCTGCTATATTCCAGGCACTCCTAGGTGTTCAGTGACCAAGTAGTCAACAGAAGAGACAAGGTCCCTGCCTTGAGAGACTTTATAATCTAGTGGGGAAGGCTTATATAAACAGGAAAACAATTGTGTATTAACAACGTATAATGAGCACTACAGATGAAACAAACTGACCTAATGATACATTATTATAGGTTATTAGTGATAGGGAAGGACTCAGAAAGGATACTCTGAAGACAAGGCATTTAAACTGAGATCTGAAGAATGGGAGGGAGCCACTCAGGGCAACTGAGGATTGGGGCTGCGGAAGGAGTGCTTTAGGCTGAGGATACACCTGTGTGCAGACCCTGCAGTGCTGTTTCGGGGGAAGTGAAAGGAGGCCACTGTGGCTGGAACATAAAGGGTGAGGGGGAGAATAGAGGGAGGCAAGGTTGGAGAAGGAGGCAGAAGCCAGAGCAGGCCAGGCCTTTTAAGTATTTAAAGGAATTTGGATCTCATGGCAAACTAATTGGAAAACATTGAACTGATTTAAGCAGGAAACAACAGGGTCCGATGTATTTCCAGGTTTACCCTGACTGATGAGCAGAAAATAGATGAAAGGAGGCAAGAGTAGAAGGTAGAAGACCAGTTGGCAGCTACAGCAATAGCTCAGGTAAGAGATGATGGCAGTTTGGTTTAATGTAGTAGCAGAGGAGATGAAGAGAAGTGGATGGACTACACATCTATTCACGAGGAGCAAATAAGAGGACCAGCTGATAGGTTAGAGTTGGGGAGGGAAGGAGAGGGAAAAATCAAGAATATTGCCTTGGTTGTCTTGTTTACAATAACTGGGTGAATGGTGATAACATTTACTGAAGTGGGAAAAAGTAAAGATAGAATTTCTTTTTAATAGTGAGGGGAGGAAAGCAGGTTGATAGAAATTGAGAGTTTAGTTCTATTTCAGATACATTAATTTCAGATATTCACGGAGACTTGACATGTCATACAGACAAATGAATATCTGAATACAGATTTTGGAGGAAATGTCTAGGCTAAAGAGATTAATTTGCGAATTTGTTACCATTTTTAGTATTTAAAGCTATGGGAATGACTGAGATTACCAAGAAGGTGAGTTCACAGACAAGAAAGCAGAGAATAGAGCCCAGTTTTTAGAGGGCAGTAGAGGAGGAAAAACCCCTGAAGGTCACTGAACAGCAGTGGTTAGAGATTTAGGAGACAGACCAGCCAATAGAAGAGATTTGGTTTTCAAGAAGTTGAGCCTGACCAACTGTGTTGAGAACTGCTAAAAGTTGGAGTAGGATGAGGTTCAAGGAACATCCACTGGGTCCAGCAATATGTAGGCTGTTGACAACATGGATTAGCAGTTTTCATTGGCGTGGTGGGGGTGGAAGTCAGATTCGAGTAGATTGAATAGGAAATCAGAGTTAACCTGTAGACATCTCTCTCAAGAAGGTTTGCTGTGAAGGGATCAGAGAATTAGTATTACAGATGGAAAGGGATAGCATAAGAATCTTTGTTTTTTTCTAAATGTTAGGATGGAGCATGTTTATACATATTGAGGATAATCAAGAATTTGATGATGAACAAGAGGAAGGGAATAACTGAAGAAATGAAACCCCTAAGAAGAGGGGAAGGAATTTAAATCATAAGTAGAGGAATGGCTTTTGACAGGAGAGGAAGAAAGAAAGGAGAGATGGGTCCAAATGCCAAAAGATTTGTAGATTTGATGGTAGGAATATACTGGAGTCGCATCAGGGTAGGCAGGTGTGGGGATGGTTTTAGAAGATTGAAGAAAAGGGATAAGACAGAAAATAGTCGTCATGGGAAAATGAGCATACTCTCAGTTTCGCTCTCTCTCTCACTCTCAGGTCATCTGTTCTCATTTTGATTTTCTGTAAGTTTCTCTCTCTCTCGCTCTCAGGTCATCTGTTCTCATTTTGATTGTCATTCGTTTCTTTCAGAAGGCAGGTTTCCTCCACTTTTCTGTTTCTGTGACAGAAGATGGCCACCCCATACACAGGTTTCTGTGATCACCCAGTTCATGCCCTTAATAGAATAACATTGTATTTCTTAATTCCAAATTCCCAGGGGAGAAAACCTGATTGGTGCAGCTTTGGTCAGTTATCGAACTCAGGTCAAACCAACCATGGTCAGAAGAACAAGGTCAAATTGTACAAACATAGCTGTCAGGCCCAAACCCTCTGTGTGTTGGCGGAGGATTAGATCTTAGAGAAGGGGACGTGAGCTCCCAGATACCCCACAGACATCTACCAAACATCCTCTGAGACACCAAATTCTTTAATTAAGAAGTTCTTCCCTTCTGCCTTCTTTCCTAGTTTTGTTTTCTTTGGATTGTTTATGTGCTTACTTTTCCTCCTCCACTAATGTATAATTTCTCAAAATTTTCGCCTTGATCCTCTTTTTCTTTATTTCTATATTTTTCTCCCTCGCCAACTTCATTTGTGCCCATGGCTTCAACTATCATATGTACATGGATAACCCCCCAAACCATACCTATGCTCTTCTCAACTATCATTTAAAAACTGCTCTTAAAAACTCCAAACGAGTTTTTTTCTCTTTTTTCCCCTTGTATCAAAATCAGATGATGAATGTTAACTCAACTAGTTACGGTAAACATTTCATAATATAGGTAAGTCAAGTCTTTACGCTGTACACCTTCAACTTATACAGTGCTATATGTCAATTATATCTCAATAAAACAAAGGAAAAAACTGTCTCCACTTGAATATCCTCTGGTTCTCTTATTTATAGATGAGCTCATTATCTTCTCCCAAACCTGCTCCTTCTCTTGGCTCCCTATTCCTGTTAAAGCCACCACTATCCTCTTAGGCATCCAAGCCTGAAGCTTCAGAGTTGTCTGACGTCCTACTTTCAAGGTCCATCAGCTAAGAAGGAGTATCACCTGCATCTTTTCCTCCCCTCCATGTCCCCTATCATTCTCCTAACTCTCATTACCTAAACTCCCATGGACTATTCTCAAAGTCTACTAAATCATCTTCCAGTTTACAGTCTCCATCCAGGTTGTAAACTATTCTTGCATGAATATTCAAAAAGCCCAGCTCCATTCATGTTCTCCCCACCCGCTCAAGAATCTTCAACAGCTCCTCCCTGCATACTCGATAAAGGGCAAGCCTTGCCTGGCAACCTCCATGACATGTCATCAACAGACCAAGACTTATCTTCCATTTACCATCAGTCGAGGCACACTGCTCGATCATCTCCTAACACAGCCTGTGTATCCCTAGTGACAAGATTTCCTCATACTCTTCTTTCCTGAAGCCTTTCCTCAAAAATGATCTTTCCCTCCCATTGCTTCCATTGGCTTTATTTGCACCTCTCTTATGGAAGACCTGTGTTTAGACATGGTTTCTACCTTTATCTGTAGAAATTACCTTTTTACCTCTGAGAGACTACAATTTACCAAAGTATGAAAACAAGGATCTCTTACAGAGTATACAAGAGCGTCGCACTTTGAAGGCATTTAATAAGTGACTTGATGAGGAATTACTAAGGCCTGATGCTACTATTATTGCTATTAAATGCTCATGTAGGCCTATTAAATATATTAATATGAACCTTTTCAATAGGATGCTTGGTAGGACACTGGAAACCTTCTCAATAGGATGCTTGGTAGGACACTGTGCTATAAAAAGTTTAAAATAATTTTAATAACTTCTCTAGTCAAGCGCTGCTGATGAGTTGATTGCACCTTAACAGCAGTCACTCAACACACTTATATGGTAAAAAGTAAAATTCAGTCACAGAGGAGGAAATTAATCGACACATTTTAATCACTCCAAACTCTCACTTAAAAAAAATAGTATTATGATAATCAAGCACAGTCTCTTCATAGGACCACTACTGCTCTCATGTACTGTTGACACCATGTTTGGAACTAAAACAAATGAAATGTCACAGCAAAGAGAGAATATTTGCAGGTTTCTGGCCCCCAAATCTTGATTTAGCCTCGGAATGTGTTGGCTTTGTTCAATACAGTCTTTTAGTTAAATGATAAAACTCTACTTATGCATCAGCCTAGGGGATGTGCCCCTGGCATCATAGTTGGCGATAGGAACTGCTGTGGAGATGAAAGCTGAACAATTGGTGGTCCTCATCACTATTTTCTATCCAGGCAGGAATAATTGCATGCATACTCTTTTGATATTTATCACTTAAAAAACAAGATACCCCCTCTTTCTCTTGCCTCTTCTGAACTTCTTTTAAAAACAAAGCATAGGGACTTCCCTGGCGGCGCAGTGGATAAGAATCTGCCTGTCCATGCAGGGGACACGGGTTCAATTCCTGGTCCGGGAAGATCCCACGTGCCGCGGAGCAACTAAGCCCGTGCAACACAACTACTGAGCCTGTGCTCTAGAGCCTGTGTGCCACAACTACTGAGCCCACGCGCCGCAACTACTGAAGCCCACACGCCTAGAGCCTGTGCTCCTCAACAAGAGGAGCCACCACAAGGAGGAGCCCGTGCACCGCAATGAGGAATAGCCCCTGCTCGCCACAGCTAGAGAAAGCCTGTGCACAGCAACGAAGACCCATCCCAGCCAAAAATAAATAAAGTTAAATCTTTAAAAAAAAAAAAAAAAGCATAGGGAAAAGCTCCTTGACATTAGTCTTATCAAGGATTTTATGGTTCTGACACCCAAAGCATCACAACAAAAGCAAAAATCAACAAGTGAAACTACATCAAACTAAAAAGCCTTCTGCACAGCAAAAGAAACAATCAACAAAAACGAAAAGACCACCCACAGAATGGGAGAAATATTTGCAAACAACATATTTGATAAGGGGTTCATATCCAAAATATATAAGCAACTCATGCAATAGCAAAAAACCAAAACAATCCCATTAAAAATGGGCAAAGGATCTGAGTAGACATTTTTTCCAAAGAAGATATTCAAACGGTCAACAGGTATATGAAAAGGTGCTCAACATCACTAATCATCAGAGAAATACAAATTAAAACCGAAATGAGATACCACCTCACACTTGTTAGAATGGCTATTATCAACAAGTTAAGCAATAATAAGTACTGGTGAGGATATAGAGACATGGGAACCCTTGTGCACTGTTGACGGGATTGTAAACTCGTGCAGCCACTATGTAGAACATTATGGAGGTTCCTCAAAAACTTAAAAATAGAACTACCATATGATCCAGCAATCCCACTTCTGGGTATATATCTGAAGGAAACGAAATCAATATCTCAAAGAGATATGTGCATTCCCATGTTCATTGCAGCACTATTTACAACAGCCAAGATATGAAAATAACCCAAGTGTCCACTGATGGATGAATGGAAAAAAATTGTGGTATATATACACAATGGAATATTATTCAGCCATAAAAAGAAGGAAATCCTGCCATTTGTGATGACATGGATGAACCTTGAGGGCATTATGATACGTGAAGTAAGTCAGATGGAGAAAGACAAATACTATATGATCTCACTTACATGTAGAATCGAAAAAAATCCAAACTCATATGAACAGAGAATAGGAGCAGGGGCTGGGGAGTGGGAGAAATGGGTGAGGGTGGTCAATGGTACGAACTTCAAGTTATAAGATGAATAAGTTCAGGGACGTAATGTACAGCATGGTGACTATAGTTAACGACAGTATATTGTATATTTAAAAGCTACTAAGAGAATAGAATTTAAAAGTTCTCATCATAAAAAAGGTTTATAACTATGTGAGGTGATGGATGTGTTAAGTAACCTTATCGTGTTAATCATTTTGCACTAAATACCCATATCAAATCATTACATTACACGCCTTCAACTTACACAATCTTTTATGTCGATTACATCTCAATAAAGCTGGGGGGGAAAGAAACAAAGTAAAATATTTATTATTTACATGAAATGTTCCTTTCTACTTAATTAAATATATATATTTTTCAGTTTCCTTACACAGGCCTCTTGAGAATTGCTCCTAACAGAGAGAGAGAACTAACTACATACCAGCAGATGTCACTCTGTAAGGGATCCTCCTCAACTGTCCTTCTCTGTCAGTTTCAGTTGGTTATTTTTTTTTTCCTGCAAATTTCAACTGCCTTTTCTCCATTACCAATTTCAGTTTCCATTTTCAACATCTGATGAGCCTCCAAGAGCCACTAGGACTAGTATTTTTTTTTTAAACATCTTTATTGGAATCTAATTGCTTTACAATGGTGTTAGTTTCTGCTTTATAACAAAGTGAATCAGTTATACAGATACATATGTTCCCATATCTCCTCCCTCTCGCATCACCCTCCCTCCCGCCCTCCTTATCCCACCCCTCTTAGGACTAGTATTTTTCACTTTGCCTGTATAAGGATCATAATACAAGATATGCTTCCCTTTTGAATGCTGGCCCCAGTGCGAATATCTGTTTAGTTTAAAAAGCCACATGGAACATTTTTCTACTCTGTGGCTATGTCTTTGCAACAGTGATATACTTCTTATTATCCATTTTTTTTTTTTCTGATGAAAGGCACAGTTTAGTTCATGGGACAAGCACTGGTTAAAATTTGCTACTCTTTTCAACAACATTGAGCAAATATTGTCTACCAGGTACCAAGCACTATTGTGGAGAGTCAGCAGTAATAAAACAGATAAAAAGTCTTGCCTTCATGGCTCTTACATTCTACACGGACAGAACAAAAAATAATTAAAATATACAATAGGTAGGTGGTGATGTGTGCTCTGGGGAAAAAAAAAAGGAAGAGAGTAGGGAACATCTAGGGGGTGCTTGCAATTTTAAAAAAGAGTTTTCAGAAAAGCTTTCATTGTGAAGGTGATGACATCTGAGTGAAGACTGGAGGAAATGAGGGAGCAAGCCATGTGGGTAACTGGGGTAGGAACTGCTCAGGCAGAGGGAACACCTAGTGCAAAGGTGCACGTAGCCTGTCACAAGCAGTAAGGAGTTTTACTGTAAGCATCTGCCAGGGACAAAAATTCAGGCAAGGCTCTTTTTGTTGCTGCTCTAAAGAATCCACCTACAAGAGAGTTTAATCAGCTGAAGATGAACATCAGTGCAGATCTGTTTAGTGTTCTCTCTCAGCCGTGACCTCATTTCTGATACTGACAGCCTGGACTGCCTCTTAGATTTGGTTGGGGCTTGGATGCATCCCCTGGCAAACCTGGATGAAACTAGAAGAGGCAGGTTTTGGTAGCTCTGTAGGCCCGTTAGTTATCTCATTCTCTCTTCACATGGGGCTACATATTAATCAGAGGTAGCCAATGATTCCAAGTTTTAATGCAACCTAAAGTATAGTCCATTACCATACATGAACCAAGAAGTAAGTGTAATCGTTCTACTTCAGATTAGCTAACGGTGGAATCTTGTTCCACAAACAGCCAAGACACGGGTTACTGAGAACAAAGGTATTTCCCATGCCACCAAATTGCGCTTTCAGTGTTGTCTTCTTCTAGGTAGGTCAACATAGTAAAGAGGTCATTACCAACATTAACATATATAGAATTTCCAGGGATTATGTTACACTTGTATTCAACAAATAGAGATAATCTGCACGGGACCTAGCCATCCCATAGCTAGCACAGTCGGGTATGCTCTTCTCGCCCAGCAATCCACACTTCCTTCTAAGGGGGGTCCCAATTTACTGAGGGGTATGTTTTCCTAAAGCTTCTTTTCATACCCTTGGAGCCCACTCCCAAACTCACTAAGAATAAAATACTGTTAAGAACTCAACAAATGGACATTGGAAAGCCGATACTGGGTTTAGTTGATTTTAGCCCACCTTTGATTTGTTTGGAGACTGAATTCCTTACACATAAAGATCAGTATTTATTTCATGAGAACAAAGGTTTAAGAGGCAACCAAGATATATTTAGTAAAGAGAAGGTGATTGAACCTCCAAATAGGTCATGGTGACTTATGAGCAACTGAAAATAGTATTTTAAGATCATACTAGTTCTCTGTGTGCGTCATTTAGATTTATTTTGGTTGTCTGATTTAAGTTGGCGTTGGCAGTTTTGAACAAACACAGAAAGACTTTAACACATGGCTAGGTAGGTTGTTTTAGATCCAAATCAGGTATTGATCATTAGGACTGTGGCTTGGTATAAATTTAGAATTACTGTAATCTAAAGTGTTGGGGTCGTTACATACTTTTATTTAGGAGTGGCCAGAGATAACATTTCTATTATGAAACCATGCTCTAATCAAATCGACAACTTGGCAATTTACCAGCATTTTTAAACACTTCACATATTTTAATCCGTCAATTTTTGTTCTTGATATTCTGAAAAACTCATCAGAAAGAAGCCATTTATCATTCTTTTTCCCCATGAAGGAAGGCAATTTCCTAATGAATGAGGAAATCTTTCATTTCAGATGGAAAAAATAACACAATAGGTCAATTATACTAAATTTAAAAGAGTAAACTTTTTACTGCATTTATATTTAATATATGTTATTCTGGAAAGCAAATACATGTGAACACAATGGGGATAATAGTAGTATCGTACCTTGTGGATTATAGGAGGATTGAAGGAATTAACACATAAAACATTCTTACAACAGTGGCTGACACATGAAATGCTCAGTAAATGTTAGCTGTTATTCTACTATGTGATAAAGTGAGGAACTGTCACTAGTATTCATGGGTGCAATTCTTGCATTTTACAGAAAAAGTGGTTTCATCCACTTTTTACAGAACCTAGTATGCTTTCTGTTCTGAGGGCACAATGAAGCTGAGAGGGATGGCTCCTCTAAGTGAAACTGACCCCTGCATTTAGTGCCTGAAATCAGAGGAAGCTTGTCAGTGTGGGCAGACACCAAGAGTAGACCAATCTGATCTCCCACTTCTTTTTTCTCTCATGGAAACGAATGGAGGGTATCTGATGTGGACCCTTCAATCAACTGTTCCTGCTTAATGTTTCAAACCTTGGTTTACTGTGGGGTAAACTTCGGTTCCTGACAGTCATCCAAAATCTTAGTTTCTCTTCAGTTCCACTGCAGAATAAAAACTAAATTTACCCCAGTGGATTGTTACATCAAGTCTGGTATTATTTCTCCCAAGAGGCCATCTGCTTCTGGGAAAAGACAACAGGGCGTGCCCTCCATTACGCCTCCATTTAACTGACGGTGCAATGATGTACAATTCCTTGTTGACCCCTGCAATTCAGAGTTATTGTCTTGGAACAGAAGATTTGATGATCTCTTTTCACTCCATAGGATAACTGTAAAAGTATCCACCCAGTGTTCAATCCAACCCCCAGACATTGCTTCTGATGGCCTTACATTCTTTTAATTAGTCTACTCAACACAGAAACTCAGATTCCTAAAATTAGTGGGGAAGGGATGGATTCTTCTCAAACATCCCACCACCAGAACAGGTGTACTTGCAAAGTCAAGTTTGCCTGACGTATCCTCTGTCTCAAGTGGTACAAACGGCCCTGGAGGGTGGAGCCCTCACAGCCTGCTTCCCTGGGCGTGAGCGTCTGTGGGTGTCGGGGTACGCGCAGGACACACACGGACCCACTGTCCCAGGGCAGCCCAATCACGGTCCCCCTCTCACCTCAAAGCCTGTCAACTCTCACGCCCCTCCTTGAACGCACAGCCCCTTTCTCCGCCTTCGCTCCTTCGTATCCCGCCTCCAAAGTAGGACGCCCACTTTCGTTGGCAGATGCTCCTCTCACTCCTACCCGGAAACCAATCACTCGCGTTCTGGTGGAGAGTGACGGAGACAATGGGAATTCTCGTTGCGTCATCTGCCCGCCCCGAGCGCCGGGAGGCGGTGCAGGGGGCGGGGTACGGGTTGCGGGGTTAGGTGCCTTATGGAGTGAGGAGCGGGCAGAGGAGGCGGTGGCTCGGCTCCGCGTTCAGCCAGGCACCTCGAGGCCCTTTCCCCCTACCAGGTCCCCAGAAGCAGGGATCCCGGCCCTCCCTGCAGCTGCCGGGCTCTCCTGCGCGTGCAGCCCCGCGAGTCTGCGTGATGCCGGCGGCTGCCCCTTTCCCGTGTCAGCGTGAGGCCCGGGGCGGCGGCGGCGGCGGCTCCCGGCTCCTCGAGGCCCCGGCCGTAACCGCCACCCCGAGCCCGGTCGGGTGGTTGGGGCCGTTGGACGTTAGTTTTCGCAGCCTTCCCCTCCCCCCCTCGCTGAGGCGGCGGGGGTGCGCGTTGCGCAGGGGGAGCCGAGAGACTCCTCCCCCTCCACGATCCCCCCGCCCCTCCCCCTTACACGCTCGCACGCACTAGCGCGCCGGCTCCCACACGCTCGCGCGCCTCCCGCTCCGCGCCTCGGTGTTGGCCGGCATCGTCCAGGGCCCGCGGAGCCACCATGTGCACTGCCTCCTCCTCTTCCAGTTCCTCTCACACTCCTCATCCCCCGCCGCAGAGGATGCGGCGCAGCGCCGCGGGTTCCCCGCCCGCCACTCCCGCCGCCGGGAGCGGGAACGGTGCGGACGGCGGTGGCAGCGGCGGCCGCGGTGACAGAGGCGGCGGCGGCGTGAACTGCGCCCCGGTTGCGGGAGCCGGCCGGCTGCTGCAGCCCATCCGCGCCACGGTGCCCTACCAGCTCCTGCGGGGCAGCCAACACAGTCCCACGCGCCCGCCCGCCGCCGCCGCCTCGCTGGGCAGCCTCCCGGGGCCCGGCGCGGCTCGCGGCCCCAGTCTGCCCAGCCCGACGCCGCCGCCGACCGCGGCCCCGACCGAGCAGGCGCCGCGGGCCAAGGGCCACCCGAGACGGTCCCCAGAGAGCCACCGGAGGAGCAACTCACCTGAGCGCCGGAGCCCCGGCTCGCCCGTGTGCAGAGGTAGCGAGCCCAACCCTTGCGTCCTCCCGGGCTGCGTCTCCCCGACGGTGCCCTCTGTGGAAACTTCAGCCTCTCCGGGCTTCTCTTTGCTAGTGCATTATCGAAGGTATGAAAGTGGCTTTGGGAACCTCACCCCCCTGCGGTCGCTGCGGGGCTTGGATGAGCGAACTGCGGAGCAACTTTTATTTGACCCTCCTGCCGCCCCTCAGCTTTTATCTTCCATCACTCGCCTGGATCGAAAGGTTTTTCAGTTTAAGAGCTGATTAGCTCACTCATGTGTTTGCTGTTTGTAGTGGGGGAAGGAGGAGCTGGGCGAAACACTTAAAAACAACACGCACACAAACTCTCCGGCAACAGGTAAGGTGGTGGTTGTAATCTCTACAGCCTCTTTGTGCTTTCCTACAAAGTTCCTATAAAGTGTCTGTGCCTACCGGGATAATTTTTGTTTTCTTTTTTGGGGGTGGGGAGGTGGAGGCACCAGTTATGATGTAAGGATATCCTGTTGGGTGTGTAGAGGGGACAGTTTTGGATGTGCAATTGAAGTGTACAGTGTTTGGTTTGGCTTTTTTTTTTTTTTTTTTGGGCTCCCTCTTTTCTCTATATAGTCACATGCATCACGGCGGTACTGCACTGGAAACAGTTTATGCCCAACTCAAGACTTTCATGGTAAATTTCTAAGGACCTGTTTGTGGAGTGTGCTCCCCTTTTCCCTTCTATTCGTTTTTCTTAGGTGTCAAAGGTAATGGTGAGCTGGTGGATGCTGTCGGCTTCCCTTAATGTTTTGTGTTTTGGTGTGGTTTGGTTTATGTTTAGGGACACGGTGAATGATCTAGTTTAGTCCTGGGGGAGAAGAGGAAGTTTAGCCAAAACAGGGATGTAAAGCTCCTAAGGGAGGGAGGAGGAGCTCATGTTATTAGATGCCACGCTAGGGCTACAGATGCTGCTGCTGCGTTGTGCAGAGAACCGATCATACCGAGGGGGAAACTCTCTGCTTGGAAGGGAATCACTGTGGAGCCTGTGCAATGTTTATGGGGTATGTGCAATTTTTTTAATGGAGTTTTCTTGATGAAGGTCTTAGACTTGGAGAAAGTGATTGTGTTAAGATAGATTGCAGTTTTGGTGTTTTGTGTTAATATTTCTGACCTGTAATTAGCATGTTGCTAAGGCCCTTGTTTTCAGACCACCTGATGGTGAGGCAGGGTAGGATGTAGTGCAGTGGTATGTGTCCAGGAGCACCGAGAAATGCATCCTGTAATCAGTATGCACCGGAAGGCATTTGCTCCCCCACTCCTCCCCCAGGTCCAGCCCGCTGCAGAAACTGACATCCTCCAGCAAATCCTGAATGAATGAATGAAAACAACGTGATCGCCCTAATAATGACCACAACTGAACACACATCTTTGGCTGTATTTTATAGAAAAGGCCACCGTTTTCTAACAGATTAATGCCATATGCAACTCCTTTGCACATTTTCTAGAACTGTATGAAATGAGAGGTAACAGAATGAAAAGAAGGCAGCAGTTACATAAATTTTTGAGTGATTTAGTTTCAACAGTACATAGATTGAGTTTTGGGATTTTCTTTTAGGGACTAATGTAAGAGCCATAATATAAGCACTGCAGAAAGACTGTGTTCAGAGGGTTTGCGGGCATAGTGAGTAGTTTCAGCAATTGCTGCAACAATATATTGCTCATCTAGTACCTCCTCCCCTTTGTTGATAAACACATCTTACAACAGATTGTAGTACAACTTGTTTTTCTGCATCCTTCAGAAGTCTTAATTGCTTAGGAATTACAAGGTCCATCATCAAGTAGTTTTAATGAAATTTGTGACCAGGCTTAAACCGTCCTCTTTGTTGTAGTATGTCACATCTGAGTTGAATGCAATTTTAACGCAATCATGAGGAAAACACTTCTCTGAATCTGGTTGTTCAGGAGACAGATTTGCATCAGAGAACTTGTATTGGGAAAAGAAGAGGCCTTTCTGCTGTTTTTAACACCAGGTGGTTTTGTCAGTTTCTTCCATTGAAATGATTTTGAATGTAGGCTCTTCTGCCCCCGGTTCCCTGATGATATTACCTTTCTGTTACTTCTCCACATCCCACCTTGCTCCTCTCTACCTAAGTTAAAACGATACAACTAATCTATTCTTTTTACTTATCTATTTAAAATTCATGCTATGAACAGTTGAACAATTTTTCAAACAATTATCTACTCAGTTTCTTTTGAATTCTGCAAGGTTCTGACTTCAGTGGATTGTAGCCTCCACAGGTCAAGGCTCCTGCCGCTGCTGCAGACACTGACGTCACTATACTGCATGAATGAAAAACAACAACGTGCTCCATTTCTGGCTCTCCCCCTCCTTCCTTTTCTGCACACTCCGTGTGTGTGTGTGTGTTTAAGATGGTATTACGCTGCATTTGAAACTACATTTAAAACTGTTAAATTAGGTAGGTGTTGGCTCAGGGATATGTGTTTAGTATAGAAGCATATTGCTTACAAAAAGCTTCAAGTGCTATGAGCATTTGGACTAGAGGTGACATAACAGCATTCGGTATTTTTTTTATCTGGACTGGTGGTTATGGAAGAAAATACAGAAGATGTAAACAATTTTCTTTGTAATTGCTTTACCAAGAAGAAGTTATGAGACAGTGTAATTTCTGAACATGTTAGATCATTATTATCTCCCTCTGAAACATTCTTAATATGCACATTTATAGGGTGAAGTCTAGAATAATAAAGAAATGATACTCAGATTGTTTCACAAGGCTGAGGAAAAGCTGAATTATGTAAATAGGCACAATTTTAATATGATATTTATAAAATCTAGCAAGAAGATGGTAATTTTCTTTATTTTTGTAGCACAGTTTTAGATAATTTCAATGGGTATCATAATAGAAGATACATAAATCTCCAAACACCTTGCTCTGTATAGAGAACATGGAGTTTTAAAAATTGAAATTATCTTGTTTATGCATATGATCATATTTTTGTTTGCATTTTTAAAATTTTCTTTTCTATTTTTAAAACTTCAGAGTTTCTTATTTATATTCATTTCTTCTGCCTTTAGCAAAATGTCACCCTCCCCCTTGTTCAGTTCTGAAGGTTCTTGAAGTGGTGAATGAAAAGCTACTGAATGCATCCTCAGGCTCCCTGTGATGTGTTTTTAATAGATGTAAAATCATGAAGTATTATGCAAATAGTTATTGTTTTGTAATGGTAATACATAAGTCTACCTTTGAGATAAATAGAACAACCCAAATGAGAATATAGCAGGATGTTGTGTTAAAATGAATGATCTTTAAGCTAAAATCATGAGTAACAATGAAAATATAATAAAGTTGCTTCTTTCTGAAAACTTCATAAAGCAAAACCTATGAATTCAAAAACAGAACAAATACAATTTTATTGTGCTAGACAGTAAATAGCAATTGCAGGTGCTTTTGTGTTTGTTTGTAAGGATTGAGCATGGAGATGAATTATAAATTCTGAAAGATATAAAAACCGTTGCGTTAGAGCACTCGATGTAGAATACCGCTTATTTTTAAGTGTACCAAACCTAATAACAAAAACATGGAAGAGCTTGTAATTTATATAGTTCCTGCTATGGAAAATAGCATGTGTTGATTCCTGATTTAACATGCCTAGTATCACTAACTCTAGAGTGAAATTTGATAAGAATTTTTCATGAGTACCTTGAGAGCCTTATTGTTTTATACATTAAGAAGTTATGATTATATTTTAAAAGAAAATACAAAGCCAGCTAGCATATAATGCTGAATGACTGCCTGCAGTGTGTGTGCATGTATGTGTGTGTGTGTGTGTGTCTGTGTTTTGATCAAATAATTTGCTTGCAGTTTTTTATTTTTCATTAAATTTTCCCTCAAGTCCTTTTTACTGCTATGCTCAGTTTGTGGACTTCCAACATTTTAAATTACTTTTTTTCTCTCTTTTTAAAGATACTCAGACATTCTCTTATAGAGTTATTGCTCAGGCGATATTGTTGAAAATTAAGGTCCTCCTCTTGTCCCCCCCCCTTTTAAAAATAGTTTTCCTTGAGTGCTTAGAGTTAACTTGTTTCAAAGCTTTCTTATACTAGACTGAAAACAGTTAAAGCTTTGACTGTTTTTCCTAAAGAGATAGGTTTCAGATACTGATTTTTGGGAAAGGTTTTCAGCCTTTGAGAACTACACTAAGTATCAGCAGCGTTCATTAACTAAATGTTCCCATTAATTATGGTACGTAAAATGTCTCCATCAGTGGGTCAATAGCAAACCAGATAAGTGAATTTATAGAAGTTTTTTTTCTTAAACTGTTTTATGTTCAAAGATTATATTCCTTTCAAATAACTATTATTCTAAGCATATTGAATATTGTATACCTAGGGTGTAGAAAAGCACCTTCGTCAGTTTAACTGTATGTAAATTCGTGTATATATATTGAGCTGAAAATTCTTTCATTATTTACAGTACTTTTTACAGAAGGACGTTTCATTCACTGCAATGTATGTTGCTTCAAGGATTTAATGCAAATTAGGATTTATACATTGGGGAAGTGTTGAAGGGTAATGGTATCCTTGTGATTTTTATTTGTGATAATGTGGACTAAATGTGAATAAGAAAACAAAGGAGTAATTGGGCTCCATGGCAATGAATAACAATGGAAATAAAGGGCAGTGTTCAACAAATGGCGAGTAGGAGAGGATTTTTCTTAAATCTGAAATTTAAAACATTGCTAAAAGCCTGTTTTTTTTTTTTTTTTTTTTTTTTTAATGAGGATCTTGAATCAGATGCGTATGTTTGATTGATTGATTGATTGATTTTGGCTGTGTTGGGTCTTCGTTTCTGTGCGAGGGCTTTCTCCAGTTGTGGCAAGCGGGGGCCACTCTTCATCGCGATGCGCGGGCCTCTCTCGTTGCGGAGCACAGGCTCCAGACGCGCAGGCTCAGCAGTTGTGGCTCACGGGCCCAGCCGCTCCGCGGCATGTGGGATCTTCCCAGGCCAGGGCTCGAACCCGTGTCCCCTGCATTAGCAGGCAGACTCTCAACCACTGCGCCACCAGGGAAGCCCTAAAAGCCTGTTTTATCAAAGCTTCCACATATAGCTAATAATCTGCCAAGAAGTATATACTAATGACTTTGTTATTCTTTATTTTAGTTTAGTCTTTTCTCCAGAGTTTAAATCCCCAGACACCACCACGATAGGCTTTTTCACAGCACCTGTCCTGGGTCTGTGCCTGGCACTGTTGTTTTTTGTCTTCAATATATAATTTTGTTCTCTCATTAAATGTCAAAGAAACCAAATCACTGATGCTGTTTCTGTCCTATATTCTATTTATTTTAACAAGAGGTTGAGCTTCTCTGATGCTGGTCTCTAACTGGGTTTGCCAACAGTCAGTGGAGGAAAGAGAGAACACTGCTCACCTATTGATGTGAAAAACCTGAGTGAGAAGCTGATGGAAGAGCCAGGAGCCAATCTCTTTCCCTTTCTGCCTCTCATCTGAACCCTAGAACTGACCATGACTCCATGGATCATCCAGTTGATTCTAGAAGGATAATACTTGTGCTTGTTCTGCAAAACAAATTATGATGGATTTATAGAAATTCTAAAGAAAACAGGATTATACTGAATTATGAACAAATTGTGGAAAAATACTTTCCTAGTATTCCATTTTTGTAGGAACAAACATGGCAGATCCCTTTAAGCAGTGTTGTTTACCTCAGGTGAATGTTATTGTGGCAGCTTGCAGGACGAGGCAAGTTCATGAATACCTGAATAACCTCCCCAATATTACGTTGTATCTCTAATTGTTGTAGGTACAAAGGAAGAAAACATCTGAGTGCTTTGCTATATATAAGGCAATATATACTTTCATTCATCAAGAAAGTGGATTTCAAATCATATCTTCCGATTCCAGATACAGCGTTCATTCCACAGGATTATCCTATTTCTCTAATTAAAAAGAGACTGATATTGGTCATCAGCTGTGATTTCTGAGCTCTAAGAATTACTGAAGAATAGGTTTTCTATTGGTTCCACAACACTATTACACTGTGCTGGGGTATGCTTTGACATTTTCAGAATGTCTAAAAATGTGTCAGAGAGAGAGAGGGAGAGAGACAGAGAGGAGGGTATGAGCAACAGTGTGTGTGAGAGAAATCCTGGTTCCTGAGGGGTCAAGGATATGGACTTGGTTGTATGTGGCCCTGTGTACTTCCAGAATCTGTGCTGTTCTTGAATCGTATTATAGTGAGGAGTATGTTTCTCCATGATTATTAAAAGTTAGTTATACATGGTGGTAAACTGGTAAATGCTTCAGGAATGACTAAGCAGAGATTCTGGTCTCAAGTGATTGGCCTGGCAACTGGTACTAGGTTAATTTAGCCCCACCAAGAGCTAATAGTTATCACTGCAATTTGTGGGTTTGAACTCTGTATATTTGTAACTTAATGCAATGCAACTATGGTGCACCTTAATAATGGCTCACCAAAAATAAGGATGAGTTAAAGAAACTAGTGAGATCCATTATTGTGTGGGAAGTTTGACATCCAAAATTGTCTTCCAAGTTATTAGAATTCAGAAATCCATCAAACTTTTGGATGTTGCATAACAAGAAGGCAAAAACTGCTAAAACTTGCTGCTTGGTGTCTAAAGATAAAATACCTATCAACTACTGACAGTAATATCCCCTTATTTAGCCAGTATGGCCACAGGGTGAACTTCCATTAGTAGTCCCTATAGCTAATTGTAACTTTTATATTACTAAAAGATCAATTATTTAGGTAAACATTTTCTAACATTATTATACAGTTGTTTTCTTGAGCAGAACAAACAAGATATGAGTGAACTCTTTGTGGCTTAATTAGCTTTGTTAATACCGATGATATACCTAATAAAATGATTGCTGTTGATACTCTTGAATATAGGATTGAATGAGCACTGACTGACAACTAGAGTTGCCCTGTAACTGATTCTATACATTTGCTTTGGGGATTGTCTTATTTCTGGTAAAGGTGGAATGAAGCAGTGAGTGGCTACATTTATTCCTTAATGGAATAACCTGGCTTTTTTCTCTAGAATTAATTATCAAGTTAAAGACCGAAGAAATGATTTTCCAAATGGTTCCATAAAAGAGGCTTAGAAACAGAAAGGTATACTGAAAAATATTAGATTTGGAGTCAAGAGACTTGGGTTCTATTTGCACTTCTAACATTTGACTTATAGTAAGTTCTTAACTCTTTGCATCCTATTTTCTCTATCTTTAAAATGATATAGGTGGGCTTTTTAAGAGTTTGGTTGGGTAGGGGAAAGATTCCGCTGTGGAAAGGAAAAGTAAGTTTATTAAAGGAAAAGTAAGTTTATTATTTACTGAGGTATAACTGACAAATAAAAGTTCTGTATATTTTAAGGTATACAGTGTGATGATTCGGTACACATTTACAATGTGAGATGATTACCACAATCAAGATAATTAACATATCCATCACCTCACATAGATGCCTTTTTTTTTTTTTGATGTGTGATGAGAACACTTAAGATGTATTCTTAGCAAATTCCAAGTATACAATACAGTATTATCGACTGTAGTCACCATCTGTACATTAGATTCCCAGAACTTACTCCTAACTGAAAGTTTGTACCCTTTGACCTCCCCACTTTTCCCACTTGCCAGTCCCTGGCAACCATCATTCTACTCTCTGCTTCTATGAGTTAGACTTTTTTAGATTATGCACATAAGTGAGATCATATTTGTTTTTGTTTTTCCCTGTGTATTTGTTTTTCTGTCTGGCTTATTTCACTCAGCAAAATGTTCTCCAGGTTCATCTATGTTGTTATGAATGGCAGGATTTCCTTCTTGAAAAGACTGTATAATATTCCATTTTATATGTATACCACATTTTCTTTATCCATTCCTCCGTGAGTGGACACATAGGTTCTCCACATCTTAGCTATCGTGGATAATGCTGCAAAGAACATGGGAGGGCAGATATCTTTTCAAGATACTGATTTTACTTCCTGTGGGTATATACTCAGAAGTGAGATTGCTGGATCATATGATAGGTCTATTTTTAAGTTTTTGAGGAACCTCCATACTGTTTTCCATTCCTACCAATTTATATTCCCACCAATGTTATACAAGGGTTCTCTTTTCTCCACATCCTCACCAACACTTCTTATTTTCTTGTCTTTTTGACAATAGCCATTCTAACAAGTGTGAGGTGGTACCTCATTGTGGTTTTAATTTGCATTTCACTGGTGATTAGTGATGTTGAGCACTTTTTCGTGTACCCTCGTTAGCCATTTATATGTCATCTATGGAAAATGTCTATTGAGATCCTTTGCCTATTTCTTAATAAGGTTATTTGTGTTTTTTGCTATTGAGTTATATGAATTCCATATATATTTTGGACATAGCAAATGTATATATCCAAAATCCATACGCTTATCAGATGTATGGTTTGCAGATATTTTCTCCCATTCCATAACTTGCCTTTTTATTTTGTTGATTGTTTCCTTTACTGTGCAGAAGCTTTTTAGTTGCTTGTTTATTTTTGCTTTTGTTGCTTGTGTTTTTGGTATCATATCCAAAATATCATTGACAAGACTGATGTCAAGGAGCTTTTTCCCTATGTTTTCTTCTAGGAGTTTTATAGTTCCAGGTCTTAAATTTAAGTCTTTAATCCATTTCAAGTTAACTTTGTGCATGATGTAAGGTAAGGGTCCAGTTTCATTCTTTTGCATGTGGATATCCAGTTTTCCCAGCACCATGTATAGAAGAGACTGTCCTTTTCCCATTGTATATTCTTGGCACCCTTGTCAAAGATTAGTTGACCATATATGCGTGGATTTATTTCTGGGTCCTCTGTTCCATTGGTCTATGTGTCTGTTTCTATTGCCAGTACCATATTGTTTCTATAGCATTGTGTAGACTAGATGATTCTTAGTAAAATTAGTTATTTACTGAGCTTTTATGTCAGCAACTAGTCTTCACCGGAACTCAATATAGAACACTTTTATAATTTCTCTTTCTCTCTTGAGAACTTAAGTAATCTGCCCAAGATCAGGTGGCATGCACAGAAGGCCCAAAGGGCCGTGTAACTCTCTACGTCCCGACCTCAGATCAGGTGAAACTTGCTTTTGGAACCCAATTAATTATGGGGCAGGAAAGCATGCACAATGGGTTATCCCATTGCTTATACAGTTAAGTCACAGAAAGGCCAAAATTAGCTTTGGTGGGGTGTGAAGAGAAAGCTAAATGGAACTCAACTCTAGGGTCCATAGAACTTAAAATAGCTGCAGGTATTCCCAGTGATTCAGGCCTCAGATATGTATATAAATATGTCATAGCACTTCAAAACCTTATTATGTCATTAGTAAGCCTTCCCCTTGGTCCTGAAAGTACTTACCACTTTGTTAAGACAGAGTTTAGATTTAATTTTTAAAATTGCCTTTCACATGAAATCGTAAAATCTGGGTAGAATGAGTCTTTTGCATTTTCCTATTTGATAAGGTAAGCTTTACATTTATAATAAAGCATCATAAGGCTCCATTCAACCATAACATTGTGATACATAATTTTACCATTCTTTGATAATTTAGCAGCATTCAAAATAGTATCTTTTTATATTTCACTCTCATGGCAAAGCAGCAAGGTGCAGTATCTTCTCAATTTATGCCTCCTTGGGCTCTTTTCCATTTTCTAGGCTTGCTGATGTGATGTATAATAGAAAAGATACTTCAATCTCCATTTTAACAATTTCTTTCAGGATGTTGTGGCGTTTTTCAGTGTCACTTGTGCTTACTCTAAGCCCTCTTTGATAGTCAGTGTGGACCATGAATCCTTTCATAAGTAACATTAGAAATGGTATTTTTATTGTTATTGTTATGATACTGAAAGTGTTATATAGAGTCTATGTGATGAAGTTTCTCATGACTTTTCTTGTGTAATTACTTTAGTAGTGAAATACATCAGTGTATAAGTTGGATTAATGAAGTAATATTTGTATCTTAGAAGATAACAAAAACTAGTAGAGCTCAGTTGCTCAGTTACCTTAAAGAACTTTGCTATACTTATGTAAACCTGTGAAATGATCTTCCCACGAATGTGGAAAAGGATCATAGTAAAATACAGATTTGTTTATATATTAGCTGGTAGTCTGTAAACAAATTATGATATTTTTGAGTGTTCTGTGACAGTGTCATCTTCTTTCTTCCAAAGTGTTTTGGAGGTACTCTGGTGCATCTCCCTGAAAAGAATCAACTGTCCTTTTCCTGCTTAAAGTCAGGTTATTTCATTTAAGTGTCTACTACTTACTAAACAGGGATTAGCAAACATTGCTAAATGCAGTTTCATTAGCATTGTAAATTAGGGAGTTAGACTGTGCTCAGAAATCAGGTTTTGGAAAAAAGCTACAATATTCTGCAACATTTTGATCCGATAGCTTTAAAAAACTTATTTTAAAATTCTGTTCTTTCTTTGCATATTGAAGTGACCTGTTATTGAAAAACAGCTGGTCAGTTGATTGCATTTGCCCACTCCTTGTCTTTTTGGTTAACACATGGCCAAAGATGAGCGTAGCTTTAATGTAATTTCAGTGATAACTGTTCATTCAAGAAATTTTTGTTTTCAGGTATTGTAGTTGTTGGCAGTATGTTGATGAGTAAAACGAATGCATTTTCTCCCCGTTTTACATAATAAATATTTATTGAGTCCCCGCTATGTCTGAGGAGCTCTGTTTAACCCTCCCAGAATACGCATTCTAGGTGCAATTGGGGTGCTCACATTCATTTTTCTCAACAAGGTCAAGTCATTTAAAATCTGCCAAGAATTTGACCCACTATTTTCTCTGAGGTTTGGACTTCATATGGGAATTATTATGTTCTATGCTTATCTTTCAAGATTAGGTTGCACTTCTTGGTATTCTTTTTTGAATACCAAATACTTGTTTATATGTGTTTTTCCCTTATTAGAGGAAGCTTAGGAGAGCATTACCTTGTGGCTTCTATATTATATCTAGGTGTAAGCTATATTGCTGCCTGGACATATTATAATATTCTGCTAAAGTTTGGCCTAACATGGTGGGATTAACATGGAATCAGCTTCTGAAGCTGTTATATTTGGAGAAATTCAAAAAACCATCATGCCACAAATTTGGTGGGCATTTTCAATTAAAAATCTAAATGTTTTTAGATCTGTCATAAAGATTATGATTATACTAAGCAAGCAATGAGAATATAAATTACATATTAATTTGTTCTTTATTTCAATGTAAAAATTTTAAAGTGTAGAGCAGATTTTGGGGTGGTTGTTTGCTTTAGAGAATATCTAATTTACGTGCAAGTAAAATTATTCAATTTAGCAAAGTGTTATTTACACAAACTTTTTAGGAAGTCAGTTACACAAGATTGAGGTTCATCTGAGGTTGTAAAAATATATTACAGAATAGTGTAATTTCTCATTTCTGCATAAAATGTTCTACTGACATTTAGCAGGATTAACTAATATCCTAAGAAGTTGTTATAAATGAACATGAATAGATCTTTTCCATTTCCTTTCTAGTCTGAGTTTTAAAATTCTAAGAAATTTTGTATTCAGTGAACCCCTAAAAGGGAAAGAATTCATATGTACTGATGATTTTATTTCTCACATTTCTCTGTGGAAAGATATGCTTTTAAATTAGATAAATATTCCAAGTTTTTTTCTGGATTATTTTGTCCTTATAAAAAGAAAGTTATTACTTGAGTTATAATTTCCTACCACACTGTTCCTAACCAGCTTAATGGAGGAAATATTTCTTCCTTGATGAAAAACTTTCACCGAACCTTCTACTGTTATCAGTGTCAGGAGGACAAGGCAATAAGTAAGCATAATTAGACTAGAAATATGATTAGTACTGTGGATTATGATTTTATTTATAATTGTATAATCCTACAGTCTGATTTTCACTTAAAGTTTCTGTATATACTTAAGGATGGAGAAATTAATTGGTCACCCATATACACACTACTGTATATAAAATAGATGACTAATAAAGACCTACTGTATAGCACAGGGAACTCTACTCAATACTCTGTAATGGCCTATATGGGAAAAGGATCTAAAAAAGAGTAGATATATGTATATGTATAAAAGATTCACTTTGCTGTACACCTGAAACGAACACAACATTGTAAATAAGCTCTACCCCAATAAAAATTTAAAAGTCAATAAATAAGTATACATTCACAGGAAGTTGCAAAGACAATACAGAGAGCTCCCACGTATCCTTCACCCACTTTTCCGTTAACAGTTATATTTTACAAAATTATAGTATGACATCAAACCAGGATTTTTCTATTGGTGTGTGTGACTGTGTGTGTCATTTTATCACATGTGTAGATCTGTGTAGCCACCAGTATAATCAAGATAGACACCTGTTCTATCACAGATGTCAGGTGCCACTCAGATCTCCCTCGTGCTGCCCGTTGCAGTCACACCACTCCCTCCCCCTACCACCCTGACCCCTGGCAATCACTGATCTGTTCTCCATCTCTATAATTTTGTCATTTTGAGAATGTTAGATAAAAGGAGTCATACAGTATGTGACCTTTTGAGCTTGGCTCTTTTTCACTCAACATAATGCCCTTGAGATCTATCACAGTTGTTCAGAGTATCAATAGTCTGTTACCCTTTATTGCTGAGCAATATTCCACAGTATGGATGTACCACAGTTTCCTTACCCATCACTTATTGGAGGACATTTTGGTTAAGGTTGGGTCTGTTACAAATAAAAATGTTAAAAAAATTTGTGTACAGATTAAAAAAATTAATTGGTCACCTAATTTGATTATACCTAAGGCCTACACAATATCTGTGTGTGTGTGTGTGTGTGTGTGTGTGTGTGTGTGTGGTGTGTATGTATGTGTATAAAAGAGAGAATGCTGTAAAGTTTGCATTCCTTTCTCAGCAATCACTGGATAATCACTGGCTCCTGATACTTTTTCCATATAGAGTAGAAATTCATGGTCATCTTTTCATAATGCTATAAGTAATTTTAATATACTAACTGGTAGTGACTTAGGGACTTTACTTATCTCATGTAAGATAAAACGAATGGACAACTAACTAGATGAGAATTCTGAACATCTTCCTTGTGGTTATGGGGAAATTTGCTATTTATAATACAATTATATTTCCTTCGGGAGGCATGTCTTAAATGCTGAACTCTTTGACGTATTTACTTAAGGATTATTTGGTAAAAAGTTGTTGGATGGGTTTGGAGAAAGAAATTAATCAGTTTACATATAAATTCCCTTTTCTGAATCATCTAACATAATTTAGAATGACAGTCCAGTTATCTACAGTTTAATTTTCTTAGTAAGTGTATGATCATTTTCTCTGCTGGAGTTGGCTTTGTGATTTTTGAGCAGAATATTATGTTGGTATTTAGATTCAAAGTTGAAAGAAGTGTTGAAAGCTGTCGTTATTGCATTTCTACTGACTGGAGTGGGTATTCTTCTAGGTGGTAACTGTATATAGCAAATTAAAACAGACATGATGCTTACATCCTGCAAGTCTACATATCCAAATATTTTAAAATATCATTATAATCGTCTTTGGATGTTTTGCTCATGCTCTTTACCTTCTTGCTGATCTTGTTACCATCTGTATAAAAAGTTTTAATTTAAAGTATATTCCACCGATGTTTCACGTAGAATATATCATACTCCCTTAGGTAACATGCTTTGAAAAAGTGGCCTAGTGTATTTTTCTGTGCTACTAACAGAAAATCAATAATTTATTAATAAGACTTTCAGACCCAGAGCATCATTGGGTTGGGTTCTTAACTTCCTTGCAGCATAATTATTAACTTTTCCTCCTCCCTCATTTCTCTCATCCTACTAATCACCATATCTTATCCCATCTCCTTAGAATTATGTCCTGAATCTGCTAGCTTCTTTCCATCCCCTCACGGCTCCGTTATTACTTATTGCTTGATTTGTTAGAACTGCTGCCTCTTAAGTGGTTCCCCTGCCATTAGTCTCCCCTCTCTAATTGACCCATTGCACAGTCTTTCTTTATAAACATAGTCTTTCTTTAAAAAAAAAAAAAATTCTGAAGTTCACAATCCTTTGCTTGACATAAAAGACTCACCTCAGCATCCTCGATGGTGTACCTCAAGTTCTTTGTAAACTGAACTCACTTTGTATTGAAAATGCTATTATCTTTCAATAGCTCCATACTTGTTCCTTGTCAGGCAAGGATTCCGTGTCAGTGGAAGGTAATGTACTGATTACTGTAAATTAGATTAAGTTAGATCATTCTATTTATGGTGACAATTGTAATAATTTAGCAAGACTTACTCTAAAATTTGGCTCAAACCATCTCCAAGGTAATTCAGACAAAGGGAGTTAAGCCCTTCTATAGGAGAGACTTCTAAGGTTTCACCAAACCCTGTTTTGTCTCCCTGTTGGCCCACATCAAGACTCTTTTTCCTACCCCTCCTTACAATTAGATAAGGCTTTGTGATATATAACATTTTCATCTGTGTTCAATAAAAAAGCACTAGTTTGATCCTGGTCATTCATTCTCTTCCCTCATGTGCCAGCTGGAAGCAGAGAATCTAGCAGAGGACTCCAACCAAGGCCCTGGAGGAATGGTGGAGCCATAAGATGAAGGAAGTCTGAATCCCTGAATGATCGTATAGAAGGCCATCTGTCAGCCAGGAAGATACACATTGGGTTTTTATTGTGATAAGCCACGAATTTTAAAAAATGGTAGCTGTTAGCATTAGCAACTTTACTGCACCTAACAGTTTAAAGAAAGGTGGTCTACCAGCTGCTACTACTGGAGCCGCTTTGAAAATTCACCCTGGGAGTCTCACTCTTACCTCGTGTGATCCATCACATAGGCAAGTGTGGTTCATTGTTATCAGTGCTTCTGTCAGTATGCAAGACATACTTCATCAAGTTGGATTGTGTGATCTTGGTGGAATGTATTTAGTTTTATATAATTTGCTATTTCATTAACTGAAGATGCTATAACTACTCTTTGATTAATAATTTAAGAAACTATTTTCAAAAAAATTTGGAGACGTTGTAAGAATTGATAGCCATGTGGAAATAAATCCATTGTCTCCCAGAGTGCCTGGCAGGACACGAAGTTTAGTGGTCTTATTAAGTGGTCTTGTTATTTTATATAAATATGTTACTTTTCTTGGCTATGCACTATATGAAGAGTTATTTATTATATGAACCTGTTTAATGAGCTGTTTGTGAAATACCTAAGCATGGAAATCATAGCCTTTTATGTAAATGTGGAAAATGGGATGATAGAGATCTGAATTCAAGTTATTTTTGTCACTGTCTTGCACTTTATTCGCAATGATTTTAGATGAGCCTCACATACAGAAGATTAAAAAGAAACGTGGAGCCATTCTATTTGAGGCTCTTCCAGAAAGCCTCCTTTGCTAATGAGTTCCATAATATATGACAGGTGATTTCTAGTTTTTGAGTATTAATTTATTTAAAAGTAAGGAAAGGATGGATAACTGATATCCACAGGTTCAACAAAACTTGAGTAGTTGTGCTAGGTGTTAGAGAAACAAACAGAAAAAGACAAGAGCTTTACTTTTAGGAAGGAGCCTACCCTCTGGTAGATAAGTTTTACATTTATCATTTAAGTATAAACAAAATAGTGAATCATATTAGGTTTCGCTTTCTTATTTCATTCTTAAATGAAAGTAAAATAGCTAAAATATGGGGCAGGGGAAGAGACAGATACATGAGTGATTTGACATATCCATGAAAAAGAAGTTAACTGTATTATTCATAATGTTTGAATATATATTGTTCGTACTTGTCCTGTCTCAAACACTACATAGAAAGGATTTAAAAAATTCTGGTCAGAGGTAAAGAAGGAAAGAATGGAGAAAAAAAGGCAGACAAAAATCCAGTTGACCCATCTCTTTTCTATAGTGTGGTTTTGTTTTCTTCCCATGTTGAGATGAGTCTTTTTAGTACATCTGGAAGTGTTGTTCAGGTTTTTATTACAAATGCCCTAGCTATTGTAGGTATTGTTAATGATTCAAGCTATATCCAAAAAGCGTAGTCTGATATTTGTTTGCTCATTTCTTGGGCTTTTGGATTGAACAATGTTCTTTCATCATTTAAGGGAAAAAATTAACTTAGATGCTAATAACAAACTCTGGAACTTTGTGACTTCAGTCCATTTGTAGCTCCTGGGCAGTGCCATTTTGATTGAAGTCCCGTTCAATCAGTAATATCAATAGACTATTTTTGGCTAAGATTATAATGGCCAGTTCTATGCCTGTTCTGGAGGAATAAAATATGATGCTCTTCTAAAATATTTTATGACACTTTTCCCCTACTCTTAGTCATGCCGCTAGTAGTTTTATTTCATTTTTTTCTGAAGTTGATCCCAGTCCTTGGCAGTGTTTCCTGGCAACCTTTTATGCACAATATTTGTAGAATTGTTGAGGTGGAAGGTGTCCTGTGTATGCAAACACGGAACTGGTTTTTACCATGTTCTGTTTTACTCCATGGCCTCTACAAAGGTATCATTTGTATAAGACCTTTTCCGTCAGGATGTTTTCCTGCAGCTTTGGGCCATATCCAGCTTTAATGAAGCATCCAATTTTGGATACATTACTGCTTCACAGCTACATATTTGATTCTTTGCTGTCAATATTTATGAAAGTAAATGCTAGAATAAACATCTGTGTTTCCTTATTTCTGAAGCCTTCATTCTGTTGAGCCTATTGATTTTGGGTTTATTCTACAGAAGCGTAGTTATATATTTCCCAGTCAACAGCATATTCACCATTGCTGGATTTGGAGACACAATGTGGGGGAAAATACAGCTGGTCGGCTAGATTTAATTAACTAGATTCTTTTGCATGAAGCAAATCCCTGGTATCCAGATGTATTTTCAGTTCAGAGTTCTGTTTATCATTTGCCTACCATCAGTAAATTAGCTTGACTAGCAGTCTTATCTTTTTGAGGTTAAGCAGTTACTCTTTTCCTAAGCCTTTCTCCTTAATCTTTTCTACTTAACCATGGAGTTAACTGTTTACCCTATTATTATGCTATTATGAGCTAATCTGTAGGTTTTATTACCTAAACAAAATGTTTATAACTTAGACTTAAATGCTTGAATCTTATTTTCACTATAAATGGTATGTTGTTAAAATGTATTTGGATTTAGAATTCTACAAATTTTCAGTCTAGATTTAAGAAGAGATATTTACTTGTCTAGGAGACTGTTGTGCTTTCTCTGCCATATTAAGTCATTATTCTGTATTCAAATAAGAGATGAGAAAGCTGATAATTTTCAGACTCTTTTTCAGGATCAGAGGAACTGTAGTCCTCATACAGATTTCATCATAAAGATCTTGTATTACATGGTAAAATTTGGTTGTCCTTTTGTAATAGTGGTAAGACCCTGATTCCATAATGTTAATAGTCAATCAGTTCTTTCTTGGTCTTGACAATTATTTGAGGACTTTTTGTTCTTTATTGACCTGTCCCATAGATACTGGGATGATGTGGACAGAGGCTGCTTACTTTTGTTCCTTCAAAAAGCAGATCCTTATTGATTTAGCTCCTTGCAAGGTGAAGGTGCTCTTCAAGGCTTCTTTCCATCTTGTTTTTTTCCAAATGACTCTCTCTTCAAGCCCCTCAGCCCATTGTTCTACCTTTTCCCCTGGTAAACTCCACCTTTCCCCGTAAGAGGAATTCCCGTTCCTTGATCCATTCCTGGTTCTTGCTGCAGGCTTCTGTAGGATTGACTTTCAAACTTTACTCTGTAATTGCCAGCTCTAGAGGAAGGGGATGGGCAAAAATTCTATTAATGGAGTGACTATGGATGCCCCATTTCAATTAGTTTCTTCACGAGGTAGGGCAGGAGCTAATTTCTCTACTAGGTTACCTAGGAAGAAAGTATACCTCTCTAAGACTAACATTAATTTTTCTCAGAGTCAACACAATAAAATATTGGAGGAATATTAAAATGTTTAAAAATATATGTATATATATATATATATATATATCTGGTTCTATAAGAAATTTAATAACTACATTTGGTTATCAGATATTCTGGAAATTCTTAGTCTTACAGATGTGCTGAGAGAATAACTATATGAATTTCCAATCCTTCTCTGGTCATTTCTTTCATGGAATGATGGAGGACTTACCTGAGAGATATTGAGCATTCTGCTACTCTCTTCCCCTTTGAAAGTTACTACCTGAATGGCTCACACATTCCAGGAGCCCTTATGTTAATTCCTTTCCAAGCTGTTGGTTGTTTGAAGCTTTTTCTCTGGTAGATTCTTCAGGACAGACTTATGGGAACAATATTCCTTGAGTTCTCATGTATTATGTAGCAAGAATATACAAGACTATAAGAAGTTTTCATCTATGGGTTTTTATACTTGAAGGTCACTCTAGCTTCATTAAAATGTGTTCGATTTGGGCTGTATCATTTTCTCAGATACATGTATAGTCTTTCAATATGTAGTTTGAAGTTATCTTTTATTCCAGGAGAGTTTTATTATAGTTTTTAGTATTTTTTGCTTTGTTGCTTTGGTCTTCTTCAGGGACTCCTACTAAACATATATTGGACAGTCTTGCTTATGTTACATATTAATTATTGTCTCTTAAAATCTTTTTACCTCTTCTTTTTTTTTAATTCTAAAATTTGTCTTATGTTCCATTTTGTACTTTTGGTAAGGCATTAACCCACTGTGCTTCTTCTTAACTTAGTCTTCATTCCTGAAATAAGTTTTTCTTTTATTTCTAAATCTTTCCTGAGTTTGATCACCTCTCTTTTCATATCTTCCTTGTTCTCAAACACAACATTTTTCAGTTTTTCTAATTCTGAGGTTTTTCGTTGCTTCTGTCATTTAAAGAATATTTTTAGCTTGTTTTGAACTATTAGATCACAGTTTTCCCTACTTTAAAAATCAAGGAGTTTGATCAGTAATATTGCTTGTCATACTGTGGTAAAGATATAGCCCATTCTGTAGCCTTTATTATAGTCTATTTTGTTAGTTTTTTTTGTTTTTAATTGGGATATAATAGTGGATCTGTCTCATTTGGTTAAAAATTTTCTAAGCTCTACCGCTGCTTTAACTGGAAGTTAAGTGCTTTGAAACAAAATTTTGTTAAACATTTTGCCTTCTGGTTAAGGAATATTTGCTTTCCTTTCACTTACTGTATTAATATCCATTTTTGGTCATCTGATTTTGGTTGTTTTATAGTTGCTAATATTTTGTGGTTATTTCTTTAACATTTGAGACCATTAGTTATGTAAGATTTCAGATGTTTGGAAGCTCTATTAATTGAATTCATTGGAAGTTCATAAAGTTTATAGAATGTTCTTCTACTAATTATGACTTTGCCAGGGTTCCTTAAAGAAATAGCATTTTCCACCAGAAAAAAAATGAACTTGAAAATCTTTATCATCCTAGCTGCTATATATGTAATTTCTTTATAGATCTATTCCAGATGTCAGAACTCCATCTTAATTTGTTGTGTATTCCTCCAGTGCTTGTCACCAGCCTTCATGGCCATCTTGGTGAAGTTTTCTTTTACAACCTTGATACAAGAAGATACTCTCTTGGGTTTTCTTTGAAAACAGGCTGAAGGCCTTCCTCCAAATGTCATATCTCAATTTATGTATCATTTGACACAAATTTGAGCTATAACCTAGAGAAGAATCATTCCTAAATGGCTGCTTGACTACATTTTTTTGTTTGCTTTTCTTGACAGACCTCAGGTTACAGGCTGTGTCAGGCCTCATTTGGTGAGAAGCATGTTTGTTTCTCTTGTCAGCTTCTTGACTGGTTCCTTTCCAGATTTCTGCAGGGCAGCCATATGGTCATTTCGGCATGTCTTCTAGATTGCTTCTATGGCAGGATTCCAGGTCTTGATTAGTGTTTCAGAATCTGCTCACACTGAGAGGGCTTTAGCTTTTGCCCTTTAGTTTTATTTCAGGTAGCATATTCAGATCTGGTGTCCTTCCTGTCTCATCTAAAGTTCATTTGATTTTGATGATTTTATTTTATGTGGCCCATGTATTTGGCTAACTTTTTATCTTCTTATATTTTAAGCAAGAAAGGCCCATAAAGGCCGTTGGTGAGGTGCCTAGACTGTGCTGATTTTGGAAAACTGAATGTAACAATAATTCTATTAGATGATCAGTATTAATGTGCATTAGATTGGCTAGAGATGTATACCAGTCTCCTCCTTTCTACTTTTTTTATTCTTAGTTACATAGTTCTTTAAATTTGTTTTTTTCCTGGTTGGGGGGGGCAGGGATTTGTTTTGAAAATTTCTCTCTAACCGTGCGGCAAGGAGAAAATTACTCATAATGTTGGTAGTGATGTTTAAGAAAAAATTGTTCATGACACTTATAAAGATTAGTAAAGCAGACTTTATTCAGGGAGACTATCACGATAGTTGTAGGGACCACTGCAATGTGGTTTTGCAGTGGGGGAGAGAGATTGGGCTCAAACTTGGAATACAACTAGGAGAACTGGGGCTGTATAGCCAAGTAGAAGGGTGGGGTAAAAATTACTCAGAGGAAAGAAACATGAAAATAAGGGGGATTCTGGCTAAACAGACCTAAACAGGATTGTTGATGAAGGCAGGCCAGGTGGTCAGATATTACATGGGGGATGGTAGGGATGAGGAACCTAATCAGATATCCAGCGTGATCAATATTGAGGGTGGGGGATTCTGGTTAAACTGACATAGTAGGATTCTTGCTAAAATTGGACAATGCAGAGATGAACACAGAAGCCCAAAAGTTAGGGCCTAATTGGAAAGAGTTCAGAGGAGCCTGACTAAAGTTTGGTCAAGGAGAGACTCTTCAACAGTGATAATAAATGTAAAACTATAACTTTCAAGGAAGTAACTCTCAATACAGAAATACTGAAGCAAATCTCTGTTAACAAAACAGACCTTTAGGAGCTTCCCTGGTGGCACAGTGGTTAAGAATCCGCCTGCCAATGCAGGGGACACGGGTTCGAGTCCTGGCCCGGGAAGATCCCACATGCTGCGGAGCAACTAAGCCCGTGCACCACAACTACTGAGCCTGCGCTCTAGAGCCCGCGAGCCACAACTACTGAGCCCGCGTGCCACAACTTCTGAAGCCCGCGTGCCTGGAGCCCGTGCTCCTCAACAAGAGAAGACACTGCAGTGAGAAGCCCGTGCACTGTAATGAAGAGTAGCCCCCGCTCACCGCAACCAGAGAAAGCCCACACACAGCAACAAAGACCCAACGCAGCCAAAATAAAAATAAAAAATAAATAGATTTATAAAAATACAAAACAAAACAGACCTTTAGTTAAGTTCATGCTTAACCTCAGTGAACCAATAGCAAGATATTCTCTACCCATATTTACTTTTGGTTATTTTTGATCACTAAATTAGGAACTATATCATTTCAGGTTTTTTTGAAGTTGAAGAAAAGCAACTTAATGCCTTATATTCAGTCTCCGCTCCATGAATTTGTTATTTTGATTTCAGTGATAAGGATTGAAATTATAATATGAAGGAGCAAATTCAGACATCATGAAACACTTATTTTCTCTTAAAAGATAAAGGTTTTAAATAAACAGGCTATAAAATACTGTAATATTTGGAGACTCAGGCTTAAATTCTTTAATCAAATTAATTATTAAAATCTAAATTTTACTCTGCTTATATATTTTATTTAATTTTTCTTTGACAGTTTGATTTTATAAAAAGGAACCTACTTAATGTATTTTTTCAGAATTTCTTGTATTTTTTAGGAAGCATATTTTATTGTAGTAAACTTGTGTGTGCAAAATGCCCTGTTTGGGTGGGAGGGAATCTTTCCAAAGAAGCTGTATTGAACTTTTTGTCTGTTATCTCATCTTTCTAAGAAAGCATTCCTAAGCATTCTGTCTAGAGTGCTTTGTATTTAGGTTTGAAGGTTCTTATTGTCATGGCTGGCACTCAGTTTAGAAAGTGACCTTTTTGAAGGAGATGACTAGAAGTTTAAGTTTACTTGATTCTAGAAGGTTAGCTGCTAAGTGCAGATTTCGAAGAATTGTTTGACTTTTTTGCAGCAGGATATTTTCTTGGATTTATATTCAAACTTTCAGTGCCTCTAAATGGAGTAGATTATAATCAACAAAATGATTTTATTTTTGAGCACCTGCAGCTCTAAAGGATCTAGTCCCAATCCTTTAGGCATAGGTTCTGAAGCTTGTAGTACCGGTAGATTCACTTGAGATACGTGTTTAAAATTCACATTGTTTGGTCCCACTAGCAGAGAGTCTCACATTGTTGATGAGAAATTGGGCCCGGTATTGAGCATATTTAACAAATGTCTAACACTTTGAGAAACATTGCTTTAGGACCTCAGTGGTTCCCAAGGCTGATGATGCATCTGAATCAATTTGGTCTGGTTGAAAAAGTATGTTGAGGGCTTCCCTGGTGGCGCAGTGGTTGGGAATCCGCCTGCCAGTGCAGGGGACACGGGTTCGAGCCCTGATCCAGGAGGATCCCACATGACGTGGAGCAACTAGTCCCGCACGCCACAACTGCTGAGCCTGTGCTCTAGAGCCCGTGAGCCACAACTCCTGAAGCCCGTGCGCCTAGAACCCCGTGCTCCCGAACAAGAGAAGCTACCGCAATGAGAAGCCGGCGCACTGCAACAAAGAGTATCCCCCGCTCTCTGCAGCTAGAGAAAGCCCGCGTGCAACAACGAAGACCCAACGCAGCCAAAAATAAATAAATTAATTTTTTAAAAAAAGAAAAGAAAAATTTTAAAAAATATGTTGATACCTGGTTCCACCCTATAGCTACTAAATTAGAATCTCTGGGAGTGTGGCCCAGTAACGTGCATGTTTAACAAGCTGCCTGGTGATGCTTATACAGAGAGCCACATCTCAGGATCCCATCTTTGAGATCCATTGCTTAGTTCCACCTATGCCTGAGGGCCTTGAGCCTTTTTGTTCTAGGATCTCCCAAGATCTAATTTCTGGGTGATACACTGTATTAGAAAGCTTTTGCTATTACTTCTCAGACATGCCCAGATGTTGACACTGTACTGACTAAAAAGTATTGCCTTTTTTTTTTTTTTAACCATTCTTTAACATTTTTCTAATCAATACTAGGTGATTTAAGGCATACACACACGCACACATTATGGGATTTAATGGCAGCTTCTTTTTGAACATAATTGTTAAAACATAAAAAGATTTTACACACTTTAGGAACTTAAATTCAAGACAAAGTATTATTATATATGTGTGTTTTGATACTACTGACTAACATTGTTAATGTGATATTTTTATGTAAAACTAGTTACTTAATGTGAGTTCTATGTAGAAAGGTCTGGAAAAATTGGTATTTGTTACTTAGTTATCTTAAGCATTTTGCTGAATTGTATGGCTTGAGGATTCTTTAGAGTTGTAATAAATGTATGGCTTGAGGATTCTTCAGAGTGGTAATAAACTTTGAATAAAGTAAGAAGCAGTTTATTCTTGGTGGTGGTGTTACAATGGCTAAGTTTCATGCAGTTATAGTCTTTACACAGTAGTTGAAGGAATAATAGCTCTTTTTCAAAAGGTTTAAATGCTTTCTTAAGTTTAGATGTGCTTTGCTTGTATAATCAGTGTTTAATGGAGAGCTTTGGCGAATAATCTTTCTTGAGAGCTAAACACAGAGAATCAACAATTTTTATTTTTTAGTTACTTATGCACACTGAACCTATGAAAAAGGTTGGAGTGTGTTAAAGTCCAAGAAAAGAATGTGAGCACTTTTTATTACGTGTGTTAGTTTACATTCTGTATGGCTACATTATGTCACTCAAAAATATTGCATCCTCTTTACCACCTGTTAAGGTTGGTTTAGAAGGCGTAGTGGCTTGTTTCATATTTCTCTGTAGCTAAAGTTCTTAAAGTTTCTAATAATAACTTTTTTTTAATTTGCAGAAATTCCACTTAACTTTGTTAATTTTCTCCTTCAGGTGAGCTTCTTAATCCATCAGATTTCCAAACTCACTAACCAGTCAATCTTCAGTCACTGCTACTAAAGTAAAAATTGTTGGGAACAATTAGTTTAACCTCATATTACAGTGCTCTGGCAGTTAGATATTAAGCAGTTTTGCCTATTTAGAGTAATGCCTTGTATGCTATTCAGATGCAGAGTTATCTAATACAGCTCCTTGTTTTTAAACCTATTATACTATTATCACTTTAAAGTTAAATTTCCAATTGGCTGTTAGAAAGCAATAATTATTTTGTATAGTCCTCAGTAGGAACCCCAGAGGAACCCCAGGCCTACCACTGCTCCCTCATGAGGGAGGGGAATTGGAGGGGGAAAGTACAACCTGTAGATGGATATAATGAGCAAGTCTTTTTACAGAATGCTACATGAGGAGTCATTTTCTGGTCCTAACAATGATGCTAGTACTGGAAATAGATGTGATTTTTTTCTAACCATCATATTTTATTGCTGAATTTAGTTATTCTCTATTTTATCCTCAAATATTTAAGTAGGCGATGTTACCAACAGGATTATAAGTGGCATGGTAAGAGCCTTACTACTTGAAAGTTTCCCTTGATGTAGTTGGAGTACATCATTCTAGCTATCTGCTGCCTCATTTATTTTTTGCATTGTTTGCTTCCTGTCCTTCATTGGTGTGCATGTGCCATAATATACCACTTTATATTATAGTTTAATTGTACATATTGTATCTCCCTCAACCAGAATGTAAATTCCTTGAGGAGAGTCTGAAACTGATTTTGTAATTCCTCTTGGTACACGGAACAGTGCTTTTCATATATAGTAGTAGACATTCAGCAAGTTTTGTTTAGTGGTAGTGGTTACCTGGTTTCACTACCTATGAAATTACTATTTTCCTGATGCCTGTTTAGCTTAAGTAATGATGATAAGTATTTATTTAATTGATTTTCTTTCATACTTTAGAATATTTATTTTAGCAATTTTATTGCTACTCTTAATTTTTTATTCAATGTTTTATTAAATGTTATTATTTAAGCTCTTGTAAATTCAAAGATTGTTTGAGTATTTTAGGTATTTTATTCTTTTTGTTGCAATGATCAGTGGGATTGTTTCCTTAATTTCTCTTTCTGATTTTTCGTTCTTAGTGTATAGGAATGCAAGAGATTTCTGTGCATTGATTTTGTATCCTGCAGCCTTACCAAATTCATTGATTAGTTCTAGTAGTTTCCTGGTGGCATCTTTAGGGTTTTCTATGTATAGTATCATGTCATCTGCAAACAGTGACAGTTTTACTTCTTCTTTTCCCATTTGTATTCCTTTTATTTCTTTTTCTTCTCTGATTGCCGTGGCTAGGACTTCCAAAACTATGTTGAGTAAGAGTGGCGAGAGTGGACATCCTTGTCTTGTTCCTGATCTTAGAGGAAATGCTTTCAGTTTATCACCACTGAGAATGATGTTTGCTGTGGGTTTGTCATATATGGCCTTTATTATGTTGAGGTAGGTTCCCTTTATGCCCACTTTCTGGAGAGTTTTTATCATAAATGGGTGTTGAGTTTTGTCAAAAGATTCTTCTGCATCTATTGAGATGATCATATGGTTTTTATTCTTCAAATTGTTAATATGGTGTATCACATTGATTTGCGTTTATTGAAGAATCCTTGCATCCCTGGGATAAATCCCACTTTATCATAGTGTATGATCCTTTTAATGTGTTGTTGGGTTCTGTTGGTTAGTATTTTGTTGAGGATTTTTGCGTCTATGTTCATCAGTGGTATTGGTCTATAATTTTCTTTTTTTGTGATATCTTTTTCTGGTTTTGGTATCAGGGTGATGGTGGCCTCATAGAATGAGTTTTGGAGTGTTCCTCCCTCCACCGTTTTTTGGAAGAGTTTGAGGAGGAGAGGTGTTAACTCTTCTCTAAATGTTTGATAGAATTCACCTGTGAAGCCATCTGGTCCTGGACTTTTGTTTGTTGGAAGATTTTTAATCACAGTTTCAATTTCATTACCTGTGATTGGTCTGTTTATATTTTCTAATTCTTCCTGGTTCAATCTTGGAAGGTTGTACTTTTCCAAGAATTTGTCCATTTCTTTCAGGTTGTCCATTTTATTGGCATATAGTTGCTTGTAGTAGTCTCTTACGATCTTTTGTATTTCTGCAGTGTCGGTTGTAATCTCTCCTTTTTCAATTCTAATTTTATTGATTTGAGTACTCGCCCTCCTTTTCTTGATGAGACTGGCTAAAGGATTACCAATTTTGTTTATCTTCTTAAAGCAACAGCCTTTAGTTTTATTGATCTTTGCTATTGTTTGGTTTGTTTCCATTTCACTTATTTCTGCTCGGATCTTTATGATTTCTTTCCTCCCACTAATTTTGGGTTTTCTTTGTTCTTCTTTTTCTAGTTGCTTTAGGTGTAAGGTTAGAATGTTTATTTGAGAGTTTTCTTGCAGTGAGCTTGAATTGCTATGAACTTCCCTCTTAGAACTGCTTTTGCTGCATCCCATAGGTTTTGGATCGTCATGTTTTTGTTGTCATTTGTTTCTAGGTATTTTTTGATTCCCTCTTTGATTTCTTCAGTGATCTCTTGGTTATTCAGCAGCACACTGTTTAGCCTCCATGTATTTGTGTTTTCTTTACTGTTTTTTTTTCCTGTAATAGATCTCTGATCTCACAGTGTTGTGGTCGGAAAAGATGCTTGATACAATTTCAATTTTCTTAAATTTTCCAAGGTTTGATTTGTGACCCCAAATGTGATCTATTCTGGAGAACGTGCCGTGTGCATTTGAGAAGAAAGTGTATTCTTCTGCTTTGGGGTGGAATGTCCCAACAATATCAATTAAGTCTGTCTGGTCTCTTGTGTCATTTAAAGCTTCTGTTTCCTTATTTATTTTCCGTCTGGATGATCTATTGGTGTCAGTGGGGTGTTAAAGTCCCCTATTATTGTGTTACTGTCGATTTTTCCTTTTCAAGCCATTTGCATTTGCCTTATATATGGAGGTGCTCCTATGTTGGGTGCATAAATATTTACAATTGTTTTGTTTTCTTCTTGGATTGGTCCATTGATCATTATGTAGTGTCCTTTCTTGTCTCTTGTAACAGTCTTTATTTTAAAGTCTATTTTATCTGATATGAGTGTTGCTGCTCCAGCTTTCTTGTGATTTCCATTTGCATGGAATATCTTTTTCCATCCCCTCACTTTCAGTCTGTATGTGTCCCTAGGTGTGAAGTGGGTTTCTTGTAGACAGCATATAGACAGGCTTGTTTTTGTATCCATTCAGCCAGTCTGTGTCTTTTGGTTGGAGCATTTAATCTACTTACATTCAAGGTGATTATCGATATGTATGTTCCTATTACCATTGTCTTAATTGATTTGGGTTTGTCTTTGTGGGTCTTTTTATTCTCTTGTGTTTCCCACTTAGAGAAGTTCCTTTAGCATTTGTTGTAAAGCTAGTTTGGTGGTGCTGAATTCTCTTAGCTTTTGCTTGTCTGTAAAGCTTTTGATTTCTCCATTGAATATGAATGAGATCCTTGCTGGGTAGAGTAATCTTGGTTGTAGGTTTTTTCCCCTTCATCACTTTAAATATGTCCTGCCACTCCCTTCTGGCTTGCAGAGTTTCTGCTGAAAGATCAGCTGTTAACCTTATGGGGATTCCCTTTTATGTTATTTGTTGCCTTTCCCTTGCTGCTTTTAATATTTTTTTCTTTGTATTTAATTTTTGATAGTTTGATTAATATGTGTCTTGGCATGTTGCTCTTTGGGTTTATCCTGTATGGGACTCTCTGTGCTTCCTGGACTTGATTGACTATTTCCTTTCCCATGTTAGGGAAGTTTTCAACTACAATCTCTTCAAATATTTTCTCAAACCCTTTCTTTTTCTCTTCTTCTCCTGGAACCCCTATAATTCGAATATTGGTGCGTTTACTATTGTCCCAGGAGTCTCTGAGACTGTCCTCAATTCTTTAATTCTTTTTTCTTTATTCTGCTCCCTGGCAGTTATTTCCACCATTTGATCTTCCAGCTCACTTATCCGTTCTTCTGCCTTAGTTCTTCTGCTATTGATTTCTTCTAGAGTATTTTTAATTTCAGTTATTGTATTGTTCATCACTGTTTGTTTGCTCTTTAGTTCTTCTAGATCCTTGTTAAATGTTTCTTTTATTTTCTCCATTCTGTTTCCTATATTTTGGATCATCTTTACTATCATTACTCTGAATTCTTTTTCAGGTAGGTTGCCTATTTCACCTTCATTTATTTGGTCTTGTAGGTTTTTACCTTGCTTCTTCATTTGTAACATACTTTTTGTCATTTTATTTTTTTTTCTGATGGTTGGGGCTGTATTCCTGTCTTACAGATTATTTGGCCTGAGGCATCCAGCACTGGAGTTTGCAGGCAGTTAGATAAATCCGGGTCTTGGTGCTGAGATGAGGACCTCTGGGAGGCCTCACTCCTATTTATATTCCCTGGGGTCTGAGGTTCTCTGTTAGTCCAGCGGTTTGGACTCGGAGCTGCCACCACAGGAGCTCGGGCGCAACCTGTGGCCTGGGAACCAGATCCCGTAAGGCATGTGGCGTGGAAAAAAAAAAAAAAAGAAGAAGAAGAAAAGGAGCAATACAATAACAAAGAATAAAAAACAAAATAAAATTAGAAAGATCAAAAATATATTAGGAAAAATAATAATATAATTGAAACAACTGCAACAAGGTAAAATAAAACTGTAACAGAAAAAAGAAAAAGAAAAAAGGGGGGTGGGGGAACAAGCCAAAAAGGAGCAGAACAATAATAAAGCATAAAGAATAAAATAAAATTAGAAAAATAAAACATTTATTAGAAAAAATAAACATATAAATGAATGAAGAACAATTAATCAACAAGGTAAAACAGAACCCCAATCTAAAAGCGGAAAAAAGGAAAAAAAAAAAAAAAGCCTTGGCTATGGGGGGCGGAGTTTAGGCAGGGTTGGAACTTAGACATTGGTGGGGGTTATGGTGGGGCAGGGCCTAGGCTTAGGACCCATGCAGCCAGAAAAGGTCTTGGGGGCGGGGCCTGGGCGGGTGATGTTCAAGTGTCAGGCAGGGCCTCTACTTAGGACCTACAGAAGGGGAGAGGCAGCACATCCAAAGGAGGGCCTTCAGAGTGTGGAGTTCTGGGGTTTGGAGGCAAAGCCATGGGTGAGGGTGTGTGGGTGCGGTTTAGGCCCAGCTCATTGGAGGGGTTCTCTGAGTGTAGAGGTCGGGCCCTGGGTGGGGGTGTAAGGATGGGGCTCGGTCTCTGCGCAGCAGGAGGGAGGCTCTGAGGGCAGAGAATTAGGCCCAGGAGCCCAACAGGCTCTCTGGTGCCTAAGTGGACAGGGAAAGCACTGGCCGCGTTCCCTTCCATTCCTCCACGCCCCCACTCCCCATCTCTCCCGGGGTCTCCCCAGTCCCCGCTGGACCCCTAACCGTGGGTGTGTCCTGCTGGGTGTAGGAACTCCTCCCCTCCCCCAGCCACCCCTCAGGGGTTTGAGTCCAGTAGGTCTGGCCTTTACTTTTGCTTTCCCTTCCCTCCCTCCCACTCCCTCAGGACCCATGCAGCTGGAGGGGACATTCATGGGCAGAGGATCAGGACCGGGATCTCAGCAGGCTCCTGAGGGCCCAAGTGGGCAGGGGAGAACTGGCCATGCTCCCTTTTGATCCTCTGCCCTCCCAGTGGTCCCCCAATTTCCCCCTTTGGGGGTGGGATCCCTTCCCCTCCTCCAGCCACCCCTCAGGTGCGCCAGTCCATCCCACCTCCACTTCTTCCCCTCTCACTCCCCCCATGCCCCACATCCTACTTGGTCACTGGGGGTTTCTCCCCTCCCCTTAGGTGTCTGTGGTCCCTCACTGGTGCCTGGTAGGTGCCCTAGTTGTGTGGAGACGTGAATTCCATGTGCTCCTAGTCCGCCATCTTGACTCTTCTCCCCAATCTTAAACTTATGAATTATTTCTGGAATTTTCCATTTAATATTTTCAGACCATGGTTGACTGTGGAAAGTGAAAGTGAGGATAAGAGGGGACTACTATAATGCAAAACCAGTGTTGATTTTTATTGTTGCACTAAATTGTAATACCTGAATTGGTAGGCAATAATACCGCAAATTAAATAAATAAAAATTTGGGAGAATCAAGGCTTAGATGTTGAGGCAGTTAAAGTCTAACTCATTGCCATGATAGTTTGGATAATAGGAATAAGTCGTCTTATTTAATAACTTATTTAATAAGTTAAAGTAAATCGCACTGCTTATGATGAATCTGTTGGTAAAAAAGGCCCTACTGATATTTGGTTAAGTGGGGTTATTATAGCTAATCATATCTTGGAAGAGTACTATCCTTGCCAATTTTTAAACTTATTTTGAATTTTAACCCTTCAAATAATTTACGTGGAAATTACTAACAACTACATATCTTTGAAATTTTCCTTATGTGAGCAATGGTGAGAGTCTTGTGTGTGTGTGTGTGTGTGTTGTTGTTGTTGTTGTTTTTAAACATCTTTATTGAAGAACAATTGCTTTACAATGGTGTGCTAGCTTCTGCCCCATAACAAAGTGAATCAGTTATACATATACATATGTTCCCATATCTCTTCCCCCTTGCATCTCCCTCCCTCCCACCCTCCCCATCCCACCCCTCTAGGTGGTCACAAAGCACCGAGCTGATCTCCCTGTGCCATGCAGCTGCTTCCCACTAGCTATCCATTTTACATTTGGTAGTGTATATATGTCCATGACACTCTCTCACCCTGTCACATCTCACCCCTCCCCCTTCCCATATCCTCAAGTCCATTCTCCAGTAGGTCTGTGTCTTTATTCCCGTCTTGCCACTAGGTTCTTCATGGCCTTTTTTTTTTTTTCCCTTAGATTCCATATATATGTGTTAGCATACTGTATTTGTTTTTCTCTTTCTGACTTACTTCACTCTGTATGACAGACTCTAACTCCATCCACCTCATTACAAGTACCTCCATTTCATTTCTTTTTATGGCTGAGTAATATTCCATTGTATATATGTGCCACATCTTCTTTATCCATTCATCCGATGATGGACACTTAGGTTGCTTCCATGTCCTGGCTATTGTAAATAGAGCTGCAATGAACATTTTGGTACATGACTCTTTTTGAACTATGGTTTTCTCAGGGTATATGCCCAGTAGTGGGATTGCTGTGTCGTATGGTAGTTCTATTTTTAGTTTTGTAAGGAACCTCCATACTGTTCTCCATAGTGGCTGTATCAATTTACATTCCCACCAACAGTGCAAGAGGGTTCCCTTTCCTCCACACCCTCTCCAGCATTTATTGTTTGTAGATTTTTTGATGATGGCCATTCTGACCAGTGTGAGATGATATCTCATTGTAGTTTTGATTTGCATTTCTCTAATGATTAATGATGTTGAGTATTCTTTCATGTGTCTGTTGGCAATCTGTATATCTTTTTTGGAGAAATGTCTATTTAGGTCTTCTGCCCATTTTTGGATTGGGTTGTTCGTGTTTTTGTTATTGAGCTGCATGAGCTGCTTGTAAATCTTGGAGATTAATCCTTTGTCATTTGCCTCATTTGTAAATATTTTCTCCCATTCTGATGGTTGTCTTTTGGTCTTGTTTATGGTTTCCTTTGCTGTGCAAAAGCTTTTAAGTTTCATTAGGTCCCATTTGTTTATTTGTGTTTTTATTTCCATTTCTCTAGGAACTGGGTCAAAAAGAATCTTGCTGTGATTTATGTCATAGAGTGTTCTGCCTATGTTTTCCTCTACGAGTTTGATAGTGTCTGGCCTTACACTTAGGTCTTTAATCCATTTTGAATTTATTTTTGTGTATGGTGTCAGGGAGTGTTCTAATTTCATAATTTTACATATATCTGTCCAATTTTCCCAGCACCACTTTTTTTTTTAATTTAATTAATTTATTTATTTATTTATGGCTGTGTTGGGTCTTCGTTTCTGTGCGAGGGCTTTCTCCAGTTGCGGCAAGCGGGGGCCACTCTTCATTGCGGTGCGCGGGCCTCTTAGTATCGCGGCCTCTCTTGTTGCGGAGCACAGGCTCCAGACGCGCAGGCTCAGTAAGTGTGGCTCACGGGCCTAGTTGCTCCGCGGCATGTGGGATCTTCCCAGACCAGGGCTCGAACCCGTGTCCCCTGCATTGGCAGGCAGATTTGCAACCACTGCGCCACCAGGGAAGCCCCCCAGCACCATTTATTGAAGAGACTGTCTTTTCTCCACTGTATATGCCTGCCTCCTTTATCAAAGATAAGGTGACCATATGTGCGTGGGTTTATCTCTGGGCTTTCTATCCTGTTCCATTGATCTATATTTCTATTTTTGTGCCAGTACCAAACTGTCTTGATTACTGTAGCTTTGTAATATAGTCTGCAGTCAAGGAGCCTGATTCCTCCAGCTCCATTTTTCGTTCTCAAGATTGCTTTGGCTATTCGGGGTCTTTTGTGTTTCCATACCAATTGTGAAATTTTTTGTTCTAGTTCTGTGAAAAATGCCAGTGGTAGTTTGATAGGGATTGCATTGAATCTGTAGATTGCTTTGGGTAGTAGAGTCATTTTCACAATGTTGATCTTCCAATCCAAGAACATGGTATATCTCTCCATCTATTTGTATCATCTTTAATTTCTTTCATCAGTGTCTTATAATTTTCTGCACACAGGTCTTTTGTCTCCTTAGGTAGGTTTATTCCTAGATATTTTATTCTTTTTGTTGCAATGGTAAACGGGAGTGTTTTCTTAATTTCACTTTCAGATTTTTCGTCATTAGTGTATAGAAATGCAAGAGATTTCTGTGCATTAATTTTGTATCCTGCTACTTTACCAAATTCATTGATTAGCTCTAGTAGTTTTCTGGTAGCATCTTTAGGATTCTCTGTGTATAGTATCATGTCATCTGCAAACAGTGACAGCTTTACTTCTTCTTTTCCGATTTGGATTCCTTTTATTTCTTTTTCTTCTCTGATTGCTGTGGCTAACACTTCCAAAACTATGTTGAATAATAGTGGTGAGAGTGGGCAACCTTGTCTTGTTCCTGATCTTAGTGGAAATGGTTTCAGTTTTTCACCATTGAGGACAATGTTGGCTGTGGGTTTGTCATATATGGCCTTTATTATGTTGAGGAAAGTTCCCTCTATGCCTACTTTCTGCAGGACTTTTATCATAAATGGGTGTTGAATTTTGTCGAAAGCTTTCTCTGCATCTATTGAGATGATCATATGGTTTTTCTCCTTCAATTTGTTGATATGGTGTATCACGTTGATTGATTTGCGTATATTGAAGAATCCTTGCATTCCTGGGATAAACCCCACTTGATCATGGTGTATGATCCTTTTAATGTGCTGTTGGATTCTGTTTGCTAGTATTTTTTGAGGATTTTTGCATCTATGTTCATCAGTGATATTGGCCTGTAGTTTTCTTTCTTTGTGACATCTTTGTCTGGTTTTGGTATCAGGGTGATGGTGGCCTCGTAGAATGAGTTGGGGAGTGTTCCTCCCTCTGCAATATTTTGGAAGAGTTTGAGAAGGATAGGTGTTAGCTCTTCTCTAAATGTTTGATAGAATTCTCCTGTGAAGCCATCTGGTCCTGGGATTTTGTTTGTTGGAAGATTTTTAATCACAGTTTCAATTTCAGTGCTTGTGATTGGTCTGTTCATATTTTCTATTTCTTCCTGGTTCAGTCTCGGCAGGTTGTGCATTTCTAAGAATCTGTCCATTTCTTCCAGGTTGTCCATTTTATTGGCATAGAGTTGCTTGTAGTAATCTCTCATGATCCTTTGTATTTCTGCAGTGTCAGTGGTTACTTCTCCTTTTTCATTTCTAATTCTATTGATTTGAGTCTTCTCCCTCTTTCTCTTGATGAGTCTGGCTAATGGTTTATCAATTTTGTTTATCTTCTCAAAGAACCAGCTTTTAGTTTCACTGATTTTTGCTATTGTCTCCTTCATTTCTTTTTCATTTATTTCTGATCTGATCTTTATGGTTTCTTTCCTTCTGCTAGCTTTGGGGTTTTTATGTTCTTCTTTCTCTAATTGCTTCCGGTGCAAGGTTAGGTTGTTTATTCGAGATGTTTCCTGTTTCTTGAGGTAGGCTTGTATTGCTATACACTTCGCTCTTAGCACTGCTTTTGCTGCGTCCTATAGGTTTTGGGTCGTCGTGTCTCCATTGTCATTTGTTTCTAGGTATTTTTTGATTTCCCCTTTGATTTCTTCAGTGATCACTTCGTTATTAAGTAGTGTATTGTGTAGCCTCCGTGTGTTTGTCTTTTTTACAGATCTTTTCCTGTAATTGATATCTAGTCTCATAGCGTTGTGGTCGGAAAAGATACTTGATACGATTTCAATTTTCTTAAATTTACCAAGGCTTGATTTGTGACCCAAGATATGATCTATCCTGGAGAATGTTCCATGAGCAGTTGAGAAAAATGTGTATTCTGTTGTTTTTGAGTGGAATGTCCTATAAATATCAATTAAGTCCATCTTGTTTAATGTATCATTTAAAGCTTGTGTTTCCTTATTTATTTTCATTTTGGATGATCTGTCCATTGGTGAAAGTGGGGTGTTAAAGTCCCCTACTATGATTGTGTTGCTGTCGATTTCCCCTTTTATGGCTGTTAGTATTTGCCTTATGTATTGAGGTGCTCCTATGTTGGGTGCATAAATATTTACAATTGTTATACCTTCCTCTTGGATCGATCCCTTGATCATTATATAGTGTCCTTCTTTGTCTCTTGTAATAGTCTTTGTTTTAAAGTCTATTTTGTCTGATCTGAGAATTGCTACTCCAGCTTTCTTTTGATTTCCATTTGCATGGAATATCTTTTTCCATCCCCTCACTTTCAGTCTGTATGTGTCTCTAGGTCTGAAGTGGGTCTCTTGTAGACAGCATATATATGGGTCTTGTTTTTGTATCCATTCAGCCAGTCTGTGTCTTTTGGTGGAGCATTTAATCCATTTACATTTAAGGTAATTATCGATATGTATGTTCCTATTCCCATTTTCTTAAATGTTTTGGGTTTGTTATTGTAGGTGTTTTCCTTCTCTTGTGTTTCTTGCCTAGAGAAGTTCCTTTAGCATTTGTTGTAAAGCTGGTTTGGTGTTCCTGAACTCTCTCAGCTTTTGCTTGTCTGTAAAGGTTTTAATTTCTGCATAAAATCTGAATGAGATCCTTGCTGGGTAGATTAATCTTGGTTGTAGGTTTTTCTCCTTCATGACTTTAAGTATATCCTGCCACTCCCTTCTGGCTTGCAGAGTTTCTGCTGAAAGATCAGCTGTTAACATTATGGGGATTCCCTTGTGTGTTATTTGTTGTTTTTCCCTTGCTGCTTTTAATATGTTTTCTTTATATTTAATTTTTGACAGTTTGATTAATATGTGTCTTGGCATGTTTCTCCTTGGATTTATCCTGTATGGGACTCTCTGTGCTTCCAGGACTTGATTAACTATTTCCTTTCCCATATTAGGGAAGTTTTCAACTATAATCTCTTCAAATATTTTCTCAGTCCCTTTCTTTTTCTCTTCTTCTTCTGGAACCCCTATAATTCGAATGTTGGTGCGTTTAATGTTGTCCCAGAGGTCTCTGAGACTGTCCTCAGTTCTTTTCATTCTTTTTTCTTTATCTTGCTCTGCAGTAGTTATTTCCACCATTTTATCTTCCAGGTCACTTATCCGTTCTTCTGCCTCAGTTATTCTGCTATTGATCCCATCTAGAGTATTTTTCATTTCATTTATTGTGTTTTTTCATTGTTGCTTGGTTCCTCTTTAGTTCTTCTATGTCCTTGTTAAATGTTTCTTGCATTTTGTCTATTCTGTTTCCCAGATTTTGGATCATCCTTACTATCATTATTCTGAATTCTTTTTCAGGTAGACTACCTATTTCCTCTTCATTTGTTAGGTCTGGTGTGTTTTGACCCTGCTCCTTCATCTGCTGTGTGTTTTTCTGTTGTCTCATTTTGCTTATCTTACTGTGTTTGGGGTCTCCTTTTCACAGGCTGCAGGTTCGTAGTTCCCGTTGTTTTTGGTATCTGTCCCCAGTGGCTAAGGTTGGTTCAGTGGGTCGTGTAGGCTTCCTGGTGGAGGGAACTAGTGCCTGTGTTCTGGGGGATGAGGCTGGATCTTGTCTTTCTGGTGGGCACGTCCACGTCTGGTGGTGTATTTTGGGGTGTCTGTGGCCTTATTCTGATTTTAGGCAGCCTCTCTGCTAATGGATGGGGCTGCGTTCCTGTCTTGCTAGTTGTTTGGCATAGGGTGTCCAGCACTGTAGCTTGCTGGTCGTTGAGTGAAGCTGGGTCTTGATGTTGAGATGGAGATCTCTGAGTGATTTTTGCCATTTGGTATTACGTGGAGCTGGGAGGTCTCTTGTGGACCAGTGTCCTGAACTTGGCTCTCCCACCTCAGAGGCACAGCCCTGATGCCTGGCTGGAGCACCAAGAGCCTTTTGGGAGGTCTGACGTTTTCTGCCAGCATTCAGTGGGTGTTCTGTAGGAGCAGTTCCACGTGTAGATGTATTTCTAATGTATAAGTGGGAAGGAAGGTGATCTCCGCGTCTTACTCTTCCACCATCTTCCGAGAGTCTTTTAAAGCATATGTTTGAAATATAACCTTTCAAGTATATTTACTTCATATACTATAATTTTTAAAAAAATCATGACTGGTAGAGGGAATTTTTTTTTTATATTTCTTTATTTATTTATTATTTATCTTGGCTGTGCTGGGTCTTAGTTGCGGCACACGGGATCCTCATTGCGGTATGTGGGCTCCCATTTGTGGCATGCAGGCTCTTACTTGTGGCATGCATGTGGGATCTAGTTCCCCGACCAGGGATCGAACCCAGGCCCCCCGCATTGGGAGCGCAGAGTCCCCCCCACTAGGCCACCAGGGATGTCCCTGGTAGAGCGAATTTTATAACAGGATATCGATACCATGTTGTCCTACCTTATTCTTTCTACTTAAGGCAGACCGTTTTTGTTTTTTTGGTATTGGTAATGTGTGATGCTTGTTTACACATTCTTAACACAATTAAGCATTAGCGGTTATATCACAGAATTAGAGCTAACTGGCCAATCTGTAGATTGAATTTAGCACCCAATTCATATTTTTCCCTTTTATTACATTATCTTTATGGTAACCACATGGAGATAATAAATTTCAGGAAGTTTCCAGTTCAAAAACCTCAGGCTCTCACCCAATATAACACATTTATACAACATTTAAAAGTACAAAAGCTCCTTTTGGTTAAGGGACAATACAAGAAAACTCATGAATTTAATGACACCAAAAGTTCCGGTCCGCGCTGTCCCAGAATAAGGTTGCCAAATCTGTTTCTTGGCTCTTTCATTGGTAAGAATGTCCCCCTCTTATACTCAGCACAAGGTGAGTGTTTCTACACCAAATGTTGGAGCCTAGGTTTTCAGAGTCCAAGCTGATGACCGCCACTGGTCCTTGGGCCTTGGGAGCACCCAATTTAAAGTCCCTTATCCCAGTGGTCTTCACACTGAAGTAAGGCCACCCACTTATGAGATACAGGAAGAAAATGTAACTTCCATTTTTTTCATACATATTTTTATTTTTATATCATGTGTAAATTTCTACTTAGGTTTACACTATATATAACATATTAGTCATATAATATATACCTCATTTATAAATAAATAACTGCACATATTGCTGCATACTTAGATATTTACTATTAGGAGTACTCAGTCAAAATAACTTGAAGACCACAGTTCTGACAGTAGCTAATCAGAGAGAATGGACACTAAGGGGAGAAATGGGATCCTTTGGAAGGTATAGACAAAGGTCCAGTGATTAACAATATAATAAAAAAGTATAGATTAGAATATTATATGTATCAAGGGACTTGTTTATAGATTCTTTATATACGTACTATAAAACATAAAAATTATCCCTATTGTTCACCAAGTTAACGGGAGTTTTAATAACTATAGGTAGACTACATACAACTTTCATAATAGTTTGGAGCAGTTTAAAGTTCAGGCACAAGTTTTTTGCATATAGTGGCTTTTCATTTTCTGGTTGTGGCTGACCTTTATGTAGGCCTTTTTTATTGCTATAAATGTTCTTTTTCAAGGGATAAACTGTTTTTGTCTTTTTGTTCTTGGTGGAGGGAATGTAAAGTAACTTTAAAAAGTTTTAAACAAATTATTATAAATCAGATTATAAGAGACATGTTAATTTTCCGTGTTTCCTAAAGTTGCTAAAATTTGTGCATATTGCTTTTATAGCCAGAAAAAATATTTAAAAGAATTAATAGAAGTAACTCCTAGTAATAGAACTAAAAACAATCTGCATATCTTCTAAATTACCTATGGTAGGGGAAAAGGTAAGAAGGAGAAAAAGAAGTAAACAGTAAAACATAGAAAACAACTAGCAAGGAAGCATTTATAGGAGGAAGAAAAAAGTTATGACAGGTTTAATCAAGTTTGTTATAACAATAAATATAAGTGGGATGAACATACCTTTTATAAGGAGAAGACATACTCTAAAGTTTTTTCAAAAAGCCTAATTACATACAGTATACAAGAGTCGCACCTAAACAGCATGATTGAAAGAAATTGAAAATAAAAGAATAGGCAAACCAGATACATTATAATAGAAGGAAAGCATAAAGGGGTGATAATGTTCAATTTGGCAGAGCTTAAAAGTAATAAATGGAACAGACTGCAATGGTGAAGCATATAAGCCATAATGATGATGTCATGAATCAATATGGAACCAAATTATACAGAACTAAATTTCTATAAACTTTTTTTTGTTTGTTTCTTGTTTTTGGCCACACGGCGCAGCTTGCGGGATCTTAGATCCCCGATGACCAGGGATTGAACCCATGCCCCCTGTAGTGGAAGTGCAGAGTCCTAACCACTGGACTGCCAGGGAATTCCCCAGAACTAAATTTAAATGATAAAAATTGCAAGAGATAAAGAGAATTGTTATATCTCAAGAGTAGTTTAGAAACTTGAGTAGTTCTCTAAGTCTGTGACAGATAAAGCTAATAATTTTCTTATTAATATATTCTATATTTTTATTTCAGCTGATGTACAAGAAAAATAACTATTCTGAAAACAGAAAATATATGTTCTCCGTGACTCATGAAATATTTATAAAAATTGACCATGATTTTTGGTCACAAATAAAATTTCAGGTGATCCCAAAGAGTAGACATAGATTGTCCTAGACTCTCTGCCTATGGCAAAATAAAATGAGAGCTAAGTAATAAAGATAGGAAGGAAATTTTGTAATTTTCAGATCTTCTCTAACACTCTTGGGTCAAAGAAGAAATCAGAACTGCAGTTGTAAGATAAAATTGGCCCTCCAGCCCTCTGTGTCCAAGGATGTGGAACCCGGAGAGGTGGATGGCCAAACGTAAGGGACTTGAGCTTCCTCAGATTCTGGTATCCGTGAGGGTCCTAGAACCAGTCCCCCACAGAACTGAGGACGACTGTATGTAAATAATACGATAGTTCACAGTATGCTCCATTTTCTTTTGTTTTCCGATTAAAAAAACCCAATTTTGTATTTTGGTTTCAGAAGGGTAGTTAAAGGACAGTATTCAATAACAAATGTTTCTTGGCCCTCTGTAATGTGCAAGACATTTTGTTTGATGTGAGATATAACTCTGAGTAAGACTGAGCCTTGGTGCTTGTAATCCACTGGATTTTATTATTCAATGCACATTAGTAGTAACTTATTTGAGATGCATGTATGAAAAATCCTTTATAGTTTCTTTGTAAAGAAACGATAGAGTTCAGTATGATCATTTTAATTTTCAGCAGAGGTACCTATGGTACCTATATGGAGAGGAGAAGTAGATTATTATAGTAGATTGATTGAACTGTGTAGAATGTCTGGATATCTCCGTTCCTTTTTACCTCTATCACCTGGTAGGAGTTCTGTTTCATTGGACAATTTAAGTTTATCCCTCTGGGCTTCAAATTCTTCATCCATAAATGAGGAAGCTGAATTAAAATATAAGATTCTTTATACATGTTATTTTTGTGTAGCTGTGAATCAATTCATAAGTATTGAGCATCAACTTCTTTTCAGTCTGTAGGGACCAAACGTATGCTCTAGTTGGGGAAAAAAGACAAATTTAGGGCTCCACGCAAACAGAGGAGAGTGCGTATATCTTTAAAAAGGACAGAGATGGAGAAAAGAAGAGCATTGAGAAAGGTTTCACAGAGGCAGTGTGACACCTGAGCTGATCTTGAAGATAAGTTTTTGTCAAGTGAACAGGGAAGGAGAACATTTTAGGTGCAGGAGATAATAGAAGGTATAGAGGCAGAGAAGTGAGCGTTTTACATTTGGGAAGTTGCAGTTAGTTTGTATGGCATTTCGTAGTTAACATGGGTTTATGGAGGAGTAGCAAGACATCAAGTATTGATGTATATGGGAGCTGAACTGTGAAAAATAATGGGCTTTAAGTTAAAGGCAGTGAATAACCATGGAAATTTTTTTAAGCAGTGGAGGGAGGTGGCACTGTAAGATTTAGTTAGGGTGGATGCAGAGATAGCATTTAGGAAACTGGGAGTTGAGACATGATGAAGTCTTAAATAAAGTAATGGCAGTGGAGATGCTATACAGGTTTTAGAGTAGGTCTCTAAAATGGATGGGCTTTGTAGGGTTGACAGCCCTGGAAGTGTGTGCAAAATTTAATATGTGAATGTATTTTCCTCTGGGAGAGGGTCTATAAATTTCATCACATCATGCAGGAGGGCTCTTAGGGTAAATATATATTGTAGGGAAAATTGACAGAGTGATATTTTACAAACCATGAGGGTTAAATAATTTTAAGTTTTACTTTATTCATTAGTGACTAATCTAATCTTTTTTCACTTTTTTAGAGTGGACAGGCCAAAATCTCATCAAGTTCGAACCTCTGGTACAATAAGGCGAACCTCTTCTTTGGATACGATAACAGGACCTTATCTCACAGGACAGTGGCCACGAGATCCTCATGTTCATTACCCTTCATGCATGAAAGATAAAGCTACTCAGGTAAAATAAGCAAATCAAAATCAGTTTTATTATCCTGCAGTTCTTCTATTTTGATCACAGTAAAGAAAATTAATTTAATCAAATTTTCCCAGTTATTAAATATATTCAACCAAAGAAGAAAGCCATTTCTTTTAATAAACTTTAGACTAAGTATTTTTATCATCTCGGTTTTGAAAGTTTTTAAATTATTTAATATTTAATAAATAGCACATCAGTCTACATTGTGTGGTTTTTGAGACTTATAGTTTTAGGAATTATTTTCCTACAGAAATTAATGACTAGTAACTGTATTAGAAAATACAGGCATATCTCGTTTTACTGTGCTTTGCTTTACTATGCTTCTCAGATATTGTGTTTTTTTACAAATTGAAGGTTTTTGGCAATCTTGCATGGAGCAAGTCTATCGGCGTCCTTTTTCCAACAGCATTTGCTCACTTTATGTCTCTCGGTCACATTCTGGCAATTCTTTAAATATTTCAAACTTTTTCATTATTATTATATTTGTTATGGTGATCCATCCTCAATGATCTTTTTTGTTACTATTGTAAAAAGATTATGACTTGCTGAAGGCTCAGATGATGATTAGCATTTTTTAGCAATAAAGTATTTTTAATTAAGGTATGTATATTGTTTTTTTAGGATGTAATGCCTTTGAACACTTTAATAGACTACAGTAATAGTATAAACATAAATTTTATATGCACTGGGAAACCAAAAATTTGTGTGACTCTCTTTATTGCGATATTTGCTTTATTGTGGTGGTCTGGAACCAAACCTGCAGTATCTCCGAGGTATGCTGGTATAAGTAATTTTTGAAGAAAAGCTTGTACAGTTCCTGGAAATAATTTATAAAGTATTAACACATGGCTAAGGAAATATATGTTAAAGGATATTTTTTCTGTTTAAAGCCAAAACTAAAATCCTTGAGAGAGAAATAGAAAATTTCCTGTTTGTCACACCTTCTCTATTTGTGGATCACAGCTTTTGACTTGAAGAGTTTTCCTTCCGTGTCAGAAAAAGATGTGAAAACATCTTAATTTATAATTTCTGAATTCTTGACCATATCTTTATAGCAGTAGTCGATTAGCATTATGAAGAATACGAAAAGTATAAGAGATGGTTATTGGCCTTAAAGAACTTACAGCATAGTTAGGAAGATAAGATGTAAATGTAAGAAAATTGGTAATAGAAGACAGAGTATTATTAGGTGTTAGATGAATGGAGCATTTAAATGTAAGGGAATTCAATGGAATGGGAACATTTTTGGCTTTGTGGGTTAGGGAAATAGAAGGATTAGAGTTTCATGTCTGAAGAATGAGGAAAAGGGGAGAAAATTTTGGACATGATCTATGAGAATCTTCTCCAGTTTTGTAATTTTCTCAGGCAAGCTTGAAACCATAAAATTAGCTTCTTTATCATGCATCCTATCAATTTTGTCTGTGTAACATTTTATGTCACCCACTCCCAGTCTTTTGCTTTCCATTCTTTGTGAGGGAAAGGAGGAGTTTGAGATGGTATGCAGTGGGATTCTCAAGTAGAAAGTACTAGCAAAACTTAGAGATGTGGGCCTGCACACTTAGAAATGGTCACAGATAATTCAAAACTATCTTTCTGGAGGAGTTGGACTCCCAAGTGTGACAGAGTGTAGGTATAGAGTAAAGAAAGAAGGTCAAGAGATCAAGGACTTAGTTTTTAGAAATGCACACACGGGAAGGATAAAAAAATGAATGTATTCACCTGGTAGCAACAAGAAGAGAAAGGAGTTTAACATTTACTGACTGTGTACCATGTACTTTGTGTTTTTATACCCTGTGTTTCATTTAATTCTCACAAGAACATTATAAAATTACACGATGGGGAAGCAGAAGCTCAGGGAAGTTAAGTGACTTAGTATCCTAAACCTAGGAATTGTTGGAGCCAGGTTTCTAATACAGGTTAATTTGTCAGCCAATCTGAACTTCAATTTTATGGTGCTTTTAGGATAAATGGAATAGTGTGTGTGCATGTGTGTGTATCACCTAGTAGAGTAGTTGACACCATTCTTAAAAATGGTAGCTATTCTTTTTAGGTTAAAAAGAAACCCTACCCCTTATTGAATATATGCTTTATGCTGACACTCTCCAAAAACATTATCTTATTCATTCTTCACCAAAACTCTAACAAGAGGAGACAGAAAAAGAGCAAAAGCTAAGAGAAGAAATGAAATAGTCTTGCCTTAGAAACCAAAGGGAAAGTTGTTTTAAGAAAGGAAAAATTATTAACAGTATCAGGTGCTACCAACAGGTCATGGAAAATAGGGAGTAGATTTAGGGATTAGGGGCATATTGTCTTGGAGAGTGAAATATTGATAATATGTTAGAGAAGGAAGCTCAGCTATTTGGGAGTTAAGAAGAGAGTGATATGGTGATAGAAGATAAGGGCGCTGGGTAGGTTTCTTCACCACATCTCTTTCTTTATCTGCACAATGGGATTAATGAAACCTAACTCATGGTAATGTTGTGTGACTAAATAGGGTAATATTTGAAAGTGAATATGGCAATACACATGTTAGGTTATTAGTAGTAGATACAGACAGGCCCATTTGTAACATCTGCAGGATCTGGAGCAAATATAAATGTAGACCTACATACCATATACATACTAAGTTAAATTAACAAACTGTTACATAAAATTCCCCCAAAAGCCTGAGGTCCAGGGTAGGGGCTTCTCTTGCCTGGGTCTGCATGTAGATCGTCTATTTGAGAAACCTGACATTGATAGGAAGTCCAAATATAGGCCTCATTTTACATATGATACACTGAGGCTTAGAGAAGCTTAACTTGTACATGGTTATATAGCTAAATAAATACGAAGAGATCTGAATCCAGATTTGGCTGATTCCAAAGGTTTTGTGTTTTCTCCAGTTCCTCCCTGCCTCTCATAGTAATCACTAAAGTGTATAGCACTTGACCTAGTGCTTGCCTTACAAGCCTAAGAAATGGTCTTGCCCTGAAGCATTATTAGTTTAATTGAAGGTATAAGAGATGAACATATGAGATGGTTGTTATTGTCATGTCCATACCTCCTTGATTCATTCTTTAACTCTTGGGGAAGGAAGTAGAGATTTGTATTTATTCAGTGGAAATTAGTAAACAGAAAGTGGTACAGTCATTGTGCTACAGATATTAAATACCTAGGCTGTCTGGCTTTAGTAGAGGAAATCTCTAGTATTTTCTACCTTTCATATTTCCATATTTCAGCTACCTTAATTATTGAGGGTTAGAATTTTTATTGCTTAATGTATTTATACATTGGGCCTTTTTAAAAGAAGTAGCATAGTGTTGTGGGAAAGACTGTGGACTTTAGAGACAGATCTTGTGTTCAAATCAAGGCCCAGGATTAACCAAGATGGCGGAGTAGAAGGACGTGCTCTCACTCCCTCTGGCGAGAGCACCAGAATCACAACTGGCTGCTGGACAATCATTGACAGGATGACCCTGGACTTCTCCAAGGAGGATACCCCACGTCCAAGGACAGAGGAGAAGCCACAGTGAGACGGTAGGAGGGGCGCAATCACAGTAATATCTAATCCCATAACTGCTGGGTGGGTGACTCACAGACTGGCAAACACTTATACCACAGAAGTCCACCCACTGGAGTGAAGGTTCTGAGCCCCACGTCAGGCTTCCCAACCTGGGGTTCCGGCAACGGGAGGAGGAATTCCTAGAGAATCTGACTTTGAAGCCTAGTGGGAATTGATTGCAGGACTTCGACAGGACTGGGGGAAACTGAGACCCCACTCTTGGAGGGCACACACAAAGTAGTGTGCGCATCGGGACCCAGGGGAAGGAGCAGTGACCCTGGGGGAGACTGAACGAGACCTACCTGCTGGTGTTGGGGGGTCTCCTGCAGAGGCAGGGGGTGGCTCTGTTTCACTGTGGGGACAAGGACTCTGGCAGCGGAGGTTCTGGGAAGTGTTCCTTGGCGTAAGCCCTCCCAGACTCTGCCATTAACCCCACCAAAGAGCGGAGGTAGGCTCCAGTGTTGGGTTTCCTCAGGCAAAACAACCAACAGGGAGGGAACCCAGCCCCACCCATCAGGAGTCAAGTGGATTAAAGTTTTACTGAGCTCTGACCACCACAGCAACAGTCAGCTCTACACACCACCAGAGCCTCCCATCAAGCCTCTTGGATAGCCTCAACCACCAGAGGGCAGACAGCAGAAGCAAGAAAAACTACAATCCTGCAGCCTGTGGACCAAAAACCACAGTTACAGAAAGATAGACAAGATGAAAAGGCAGAGGGCTATGTACCAGATGAAGGAACAAGAAAAAACCCCAGAAAAACAACTAAATGAAGTGGAGATAGGCAACCTTCCAGAAAAAGAATTCAAAATAATGATAGTGAAGATGATCCAGGACCTCTGAATAAGAATGGAGGCAAAGATTGAGAAGATGCAAGAAATGATTAACAAAGACCTAGAAGAATTAAAGAACAAACAAACAGAGATGACCAATACAATAACTGAAATGAAACCTACACTAGAAGGACTCAATAGCAGAATAACTGAGGCAGAAAAATGGATAAGTGACCTGGAAGACAGAATGGTGGAATTCACTGCTGCGGAACAGACTAAAGAAAAAAGAATGAAAAGAAATGAAGACAGCCTAAGAGACCTCTGGGAAAACATTAAACGCAACAACATTCACATTATAGGGGTCCCAGAAGGTGAAGAGAGAGAGAAAGGACCAGAGAAAATATTTGAAGAGATTATAGTCGAAAACTTCCCTAACATGGGAAAGGAAATAGCCACCCAAGTCCAGGAAGCGCAGAGAGTCCCATACAGGATAAACCCAAGGAGAAACACGCCGAGACACATAGTAATCAAAGTGGCAAAAATTAAAGACAAAGAAAAATTATTGAAAGCAGCAAGGGAAAACGACAAATAACATACAAGGGAACTCCCATAAGGTTAACAGCTGATTTCTCAGCAGAAACTCTACAAGCCAGAAGGGAGTGGCATGATATACTTAAAGTGATGAAAGGGAAGAACCTACAACCAAGATTACTCTACCCGGCAAGGATCTCATTCAGATTTGATGGAGAAATCAAAAGCTTTACAGACAAGCAAAAGCTAAGAGAATTCAGCACCACCAAACCAGCTCTACAACAAATGCTAAAGGAACTTCTCTAAGTGGGAAACACAAGAGAAGAAAAGGACCTACAAAAACAAACCCAAAACAATTAAGAAAATGGTCATAGGAACATACATATCAATAATTACCTTAAACGTAAATGGATTAAATGCCCCAACCAAAAGACATAGACTGGCTGAATGGATACAAAAACAAGACCCATATATATGCTGTCTACAAGAGACCCACTTTAGACCTAGGGACACATACAGACTGAAAGTGAGGGGATGGAAAAAGATAGTCCATGCAAATGGAAATCAAAAGAAAGGTGGAGTAACTATACTCATATCAGATAAAATAGACTTTAAAATAAAGAATTTTACAAGAGACAAGGAAGGACACTACATAATGATCAAGGGATCAATCCAAGAAGAAGATATAACAATTATAAATATATATGCACCCAACATAGGAGCACCTCAATACATAAGGCGACTGCTAACAGCTATAAAAGAGGAAATTGACAGTAACACAATCATAGTGGGGGACTTCAACACCTCACTTACACCAATGGACAGATCATCCAAAATGAAAATAAATAAGGAAACAGAAGCTTTAAATGACACAATAGACCAGATAGATTTAATTGATATATATAGTACATTCCATCCAAAAACAGCAGATTACACGTTCTTCTCAAGTGCGCACAGAACATTCTCCAGGATAGATCACATCTTGGGTCACAAATCAAGCCTCAGTAAATTTAAGAAACTTGAAATCATATCCAGCATCTTTTCTGACCACAACACTATGAGATGAGAAATGAATTACAGGGAAAAAAGCGTAAAAAAGACAAACACATGGAGGCTAAACAATACGTTACTAAATAACCAAGAGATCACTGAAGAAATCAAAGAGGAAATAAAAAAATACCTAGAGACAAATGACAATGAAAACACGACGACCCAAAACCTATGGGATGCAGCTAAAGCAGTTCTAAGAGGGAAGTTTATAGCTATACAAGCCTACCTAAAGAAACAAGAAAAATCTCAAGTAAAGAATCTAACCTTACACCTAAAGAAACTAGAGAAAGAAGAACAAACAAAACCCAAAGTTAGCAGAAGGAAAGAAATCATAAAGATCAGAGCAGAAATAAATGAAATAGAAACAAAGAAAACAATAGCAAAGATCAATAAAACTAAAAGTTGGTTCTTTGAGAAGATAAACAAAATTGATAAGCCATTAGCCAGACTCATCAAGAAAAAGAGGGAGAGGACTCAAATCAATAAAATCAGAAATGAAAAAGGAGAAGTTACAACAGACACCGCAGAAATACAAAGCATCCTAAGAGACTACTACAAGCAACTTTATCCCAATAAAATGGACAACCTGGAAGAAATGGACAAATTTTTAGAAAGGTATAACCTTCCAAGACTGAACCAGGAAGAAACAGAAAATATGAACAGACCAATCACAAGTAAAGAAATTGAAACTGTGATTAAAAATCTTCCAACAAACAAAAGTCCAGGACCAGATGGCTTCACAGGTGAATTCTATCAAACATTTAGAGAAGAGCTAACACCTATCCTTCTCAAACTCTTCCAAAAAATTGCAGAGGAAGGAACACTCCCAAACTCATTCTATGAGGCCACCATCACCCTGATCCCAAAACCAGACAAAGACACTACAAAGAAAGAAAATTACAGACCAATATCACTGATGAATATAGATGCAAAAATCCTCAACAAAATACTAGCAAACAGAATCCAACAACACATTAAAAGGATCATACACCATGATCAAGTGGGATTTATCCCAGGGATGCAAGGATTCTTCAATATACGCAAATCAATCAATGTGATACACCATATTAGAAATTGAAGAATAAAAACCATATGATCATCTCAATAGATGCAGAAAAATCTTTTGACAAAATTCAACACCCATTTATGATAAAAACTCTCCAGAAAATGGGCGTAGAGGGAACCTACCTCAACATAATAAAGGCCATATATGACAAACCCACAGCAAACATCATTCTCAATGGTGAAAAACTGAAAGCATTTCCTCTAAGATCAGGAACGAGAACAAGGATGTCCACTCTCACCACTATTATTCAACATAGTTCTGGAAGTCCTAGCCACGGCAATCAGAGAAGAAAAAGAAATAAAGGGAATACAAATTGGAAAAGAAGAGGTAAAACTGTCACTGTTTGCGGATGACATGATACTATACATAGAGAATCCTAAAACTGCCACCAGAAAACTGCTAGAGCTAATTAATGAATATGGTAAAGTTGCAGGATACAAAAGTAATGCACAGAAATCTCTTGCATTCCTATACACTAATGATGAAAAATCTGAAAGAGAAATTATGGAAACACTCCCATTTACCATTGCAACAAAAAGAATAAAATACCTAGGAATACACCTACCTAGGGAGACAAAAGACCTGTATGCAGAAAACTATAAGACACTGATGAAAGAAATTAAAGATGATACCAACAGATGGAGAGATATGCCATGTTCTTGGACTGGAAGAATCAACATTGTGAAAATGACTATACTACCCAAAGCAATCTACAGATTCAATGCAATCCCTATCAAATTACCAATGGCATTTTTTACGGAGCTAGAACAAATCATCTTAAAATTTGTATGGAGACACAAAAGACCCCGAATAGCCAAAGCAGTCTTGAGGCAAAAAAATGGAGCTGGAGGAATCAGACTCCCTGACTTCAGACTATACTACAAAGCTACAGTAATCAAGACAATATGGTACTGGCACAAAAACAGAAACATACATCAATGGAACAAGATAGAAAGCCCAGAGATTAACCCACGCACCTATGGTCAACTAATCTATGACAAAAGAGGCAAAGATATACAATGGAGAAAAGCCAGTCTCTTCAATAAGTGGTGCTGGGAAAACTGGACAGCTACATGGAAAAGAATGAAATTAGAACACTCCCTAACACCATACACAAGAATAAACTCAAAATGGATTAGAGACCTAAATATAAGACTGGACACTATAAAACTCTTAGAGGAAAACATAGGAAGAACACTCTTTGACATAAATCACAGCAAGATCTTTTTTGATCCACCTCCTAGAGAAATGGAAATAAAAACAAAAATAAACAAATGGGACCTAATGAAACTTCAAAGCTTTTGCACAGCAAAGGAAACCATAAACAAGACGAAAAGACAACCCTCAGAATGGGAGAAAATATTTGCAAACGAATCAACGGACAAAGGATTAATCCCCAAAATATATAAACAGCTCATTCAGCTCAATATTAAAGAAACAAACACCCCAATCCAAAAATGGGCAGAAGACCTAAATAGACATTTCTCCAAAGAAGACATACAGACGGCCACGAAGCACATGAAAAGATGCTCAACATCACTAATTATTAGAGAAATGCAAATCAAAACTACAATGAGGTATCACCTCACACCAGTTAGAATGGGCATCATCAGAAAATCTACAAAGAACAAATTCTGGAGAGGGTGTGGAGAAAAGGGAACCCTCTTGCACTGTTGGTGGGAATGTAAATTGATACAGCCACTATGGAGAACAATATGGAGGTTCCTTCAAAAACTAAAAATAGAATTACCATATGACCCAGCAATCCCACTACTGGGCATATACCCAGAGAAAACCGTAATTCAAAAAGACACATGCACCCAAATGTTCATTGCAGCACTATTTACAATAGCCAGGTCATGGAAGCAACCTAAATGCCCATCAACAGACGAATGGATAAAGAAGTTGTGGTACATATATACAATGGAATATTACTCAGCCATAAAACGGAACGAAATTGAGTCATTTGTTGAGACGTGGATGGATCTAGAGACTGTCATACAGAGTGAAGTAAGTCAGAAAGAGAAAAACAAATATCGTATATTAACGCATGTATGTGGAACCTAGAAAAATGGTACAGATGAGCAAGTTTGCAGGGCAGAAGTTGAGACACAGATGTAGAGAACGGACATATGGACACAAAGGGGGGAAAACTGCGGTGGGGTGGGGATGGTGGTGTGCTGAATTGGGCGATTGGGATTGACATGTATACACTGATGTGTATAAAATTGATGCCTAATAAGAACCTGCAGTATAAAAAAACAAACAAACAAAACAACTAATACTAAACTTTCATTGGGTTATTTGTATGGAAATATGTTAATATAAATGTTTCAGACATTACATGAAATTTCTAAAAATCTTGTATTGTGGGGAAATATGTATGGAAATATGTTAATATAAATGTTTCAGACATTATATGAAATTTCAAATCAAGGCCCAATGTGAGGGAACTTTCTGGGATAATGGAATTGTTGTATATCTTGATAGAGATTTTGGTTACATGGGTGGATGTATTTATTAGAACTTAGGCAAGTATACACTTGTGCATTCTAACATATAACTTAACTTTTAAAATATAGAATATAAATACTGAAAACTACTTAAGATGTTTAGAGGTGAAGGATACTGCTGTCTGCAACTTACTTTGAAATGAATAAAAATAGGATCAATAGATGATAGACAGGTGAATATATATGTGATGAAGCGAAAGTAGCAAAATGTTAAATATAGATTCTAAGTGTTGGCTTTCTGAGTATGCACTGAGAAGTTTTTTCAACTATTGTATTTGTTTGAATTTTTAAAATAAAGTGTTGGGGGTGAAATCATGGCCCATTGAATTAACTGCTATGTATCTCACAGTTCAGTTTCCTTTTTTACAAATTGCAGTTAATAATACCCAGGTTGAACATACACATATTTATTCTAAGGACTAAAAGAGACAGCGACACATTTTTGAGGCCAATGGGGAGATGGATAATTGCCAGTTTATTAGACTAATCTGTGTAGCTTAATAGAAAAACTGAAAACCATTTGTAGAATTTGATGTTACTTTATTACATTAACCCTGCTGATACAACCTTTTTTAAACAAGTTTATTACCGACACTTAAAACTGAACTTGTAGTTAAGGTTACTATAATCAGACAGTAGCATTTCCTCAGTTTTCACCCCACAGTCCAAAGTATAAATCTTCATCTGTGGACAGATACGAAATCTACATGTGAATGTGTTTTTAAATGATAAAGTAACATATGCTCTTTGTAAAGTGGTCAAACAATAAAAGTAATATAGAGTAATAATCAAAGGTGTTTCCTCTGACTTCCCAGGTATAGTAATGATTAGAGCTGTTAACAAATATTCTCATCCTCTCTCCTTGGCATATGATAAGATTATACTTCTCTGCCCACTTGAAGTTATGTGTGGCCATGAGACTTGCTTTGGTAAGAAGCTTTAAAGAGCTGGTGCACCAAAACTAGACAAGTAACACCACAAGAAAGAAAATTACAGGCCAGTATCCCTGATGCATATCAATGTAAAAGTCCTCAGTGTAATATTAGCAAATCAAGTTCAACAATACATTAAAAGGATCATACACCATGATCAAGTGGGATTTATTCCAGGGATGCAAGGATGGTCCAACATCTGCAAATCAGTCATTTTGGTACACTACATTAACAAAATGAAGGATAATAATTATACAGTCATCTCAATAGATACAGAAAAAGCATTTGACAAAATTCAACATCTCTCAACAAAGTGTGTATGAAGAGAACATACCTCAACATAATGTAGGCTGTATATAACAAGACCACAGCTAACATCATACTCAATGATGAAAAATTGAAAGCATTTCCTCTACGATCAGGAACAAGACAGGGATGCCGAATCTTGCCACTTTTATTTGACATGGTATTGGAAGTCTCACCCAGAGCAATTAGGGAAGAAAAATAAATAAAAGGCATCCAAATTGGAAAGGAAGAATTAAAACTGTCACTATTTGCAAATGACAATTTACTATATATAGAAAACCCTAAAGACTCCACCAGAAAACTGTTAGAATTAATAGATGAATTTGGTAAACTTGCAGGATACAAAATCAAGATACAGAAATCTGTTGCATTTCTATACACTAATATCAAACTATCAGAGAAAGTAAGAAAACAATTCATTTACAGTTGCATCAAAAATAACAAAATATCTAGGAATAAATTTAACCAAGAAGGTGAAAGACCTGTATGCTGAAAACTGTAAGACATTGATGAAATAAATTAAAGAAACAAATAAGTGGAAAGATATTTCATGCTCATGGATTGAAAGTATAAATATTGTTAAAATCTCCATACTATTCAACGCAATCTACAGATTCAGTGCAATCCCTATCAAAATTCCAATGGCATTTTCACAGAACTCACACAATTCTGAAATTTGAATGGAACCACAGAAGACCCATAGCCAAAGCAATCTTGAGAAAGAACAAAGCTGGAGGCATCGTACTCCCTGATCTGAAATTATGTTACAAAGCTGTAGTAATCAAAACCGTATAGGCATAAAAACAGGCACATAGATCAATGGAACAGAATAGGGAGCCCAGAATTAAACCCACGTATATATGGTCAATTAATTTATGACAAAGGAGCCAAGAATATACAATGGGAAAAGGATAGTCTCTTCAGTACATGGTGTTGGGAAAACTGGACAACCACATGCAAAAGAATGAAACTGAGCCACTGTCTTACACCATACACAAAAATTAACTGAAAACGGATTCAGGATGTTCAACATATGCAAATCATTGTGATAACGCCACAGCAACAAAAGAGAAGACAGAAATCACATGTTCATCCCAATGGATGCCGAAAAAGCATTTGATAAAATTCAACATTCATTCATGGTTAAAAAAAAAAAAACTCACCAAAAACGGTATAGGAGGAATATATCTCAACATAATAAAAGCTATGTATGACAAACCCACAGCCAATATAATACTCAACAGTGAAAAGCTGAAAGCCTTCCCTGTAAAATCTGGCACAAGACAAGGATGCCCACTGCCACCACTTCTATTCAATGCAGTATCGGAAGTCCTGGCCACACCATTCAGACAAGAAAAAGAAATAAAAGGTATCCAAATTGGAAGGGAATAGGTAAAATTGTCATTATATGCAAATGACATGATACTTTATGTAGAAAACCCTAAAGACTCCACACAAAAACTATTAGAACTGATAAACCAAATAAGCAGGGTAGCAGGGTACAAGATTAACATACAGAAATCCGTTGCATTTCTTTACATTAACAGTGAAATATCAGAAAGGGAAAGTAAAAGAAAAATTCCATTTAAGATCACATCCAAAAAAGAAAAAAATACCTAGGAATAAAACTGACCAAGGAAGTGAAAGACTTATGTGCTGAGAACAATAAAACATTGATTAAGGAAACTGAAGGTGATTCAAAGAAATGGAAAGGTGTCCCAGGCTCTTGTATTGGAAGAATTAATATCATTAAAATGTCCATACTACCCAGAGCAATCTACAGATTTAATGTGATCCCTGTCATATTACCCGTGACATTTTTCACAGAATTATAACAAATAATACTAAAATTTATATGGAACCACAAAGGACCCAGAATTGCCAAAGCAATCCTGAGGAAAAAGAACAAAGGTGTAGCCATAACCCTCCCAGACTTCACACAATACTGCAGTGCTACAGTAGTCAAAAAAGTTTGGTACTGGCACACAAACAGGCATATGAATCAATAGAGAGCAGAATAGAGAGCCCAGAAATAAACCCACACACCTACGGTCAATTATATCTTTGACAAAGGAGGCAAGAATATACAATGGAGAAAAGACAGTTCTCTTCAGCAAGTGGTGTTGGGAAACTTGGACAGCCACATGTAAATCAATGAAGTTAGAACACTCCCTCACACCATACACAAAACTAAATTTGAAATGGCTTAAAGACTTAAATATAAGATGTGACGCCATAAAACTCGTAGAAGAGAATATAGGCAAAACATTTTCTAAAATAAATCACACCAATGTTTTCTTAGGTCAATCTCTCTAGGGGCAAAAGAAATAAAATCAAAAATAAACAAATGGGACCTAATGAAACTTAAAAGCTTTGCACCGCAAAAGAAACAATAAAGAAAATGAAAAGACAACCTATGGAATGGGAGAAAATATTTGCAAATGATGTGACCAACAGAGGCTTAATTTCCAAAATATACAGACACTCATACAACTCAATAACAAAAAAACAAACAACCCAATCAAAAAATGGGCAGAAAACCTAAGTAGACATTTTTCCAAAGAAGACATACAGATGGCCAATAGGGACATGAAAAGATGCTCAACATGCCTAATTGTTAGAGAAATGCAAATCATAATTACGATGAGGTATCACCTCACACCAGTCAGAATGGCCATCATCAAAAAGTCTACAAATAATAAATGTTGGAGAGGGTGTGGAGAAAAGGGAACCCTCCTACACTGTTGGTGGGAATGTAAATTGGTACAGCCATTATGGAGAACAGTATGGAGGTTCTTTAAAAAACTAAAAATAGAGCTACCATATGATCCAGCAATCCCACTCCTGGGTATATATCCAGAAAAGACAAAAACTCTAATTCGAAAAGATACATGTACCCCAATGTTCATAGCAGCACTATTTACAATAGTCAAGACATGGAAGCAACCTAAGTATCCATCAACAGATGAATGGATGAAGAAGATGTGGTATATATTATATAATGGGGCTTCCCTGGTGGCGCAGTGGTTGAGAATCTGCCTGCCAATGCAGGGGACATGGGTTCGAGCCCTGGTCTGGGAAGATCCCACATGCCACGGAGCAAGTAGGCCCGTGAGCCACAACTACTGAGCCTGCGTGTCTGGAGCCTGTGCTCCGCAACAAGAGAGGACGCGACAGTGAGAGGCCCGCGCACCGTGATGCAGAGTGGCTCCCACTTGCCGCAACTAGAGAAAGCCCTCGCACAGAAACAAAGACCCAACACAGCCAAAAATAAGTAAATAAATAAATAAATGTATTAAAAAAAATTTTAAGTAACGTTATTTTCTTTAATACTTTTAAAAAAATTAAAAACAAATGTTCCAACCAAAAGACATAGACTGGCTGAATGGATTAAAAATCAAGACCTGTATATATGCTGTCTAGAAGAGATCCACTTCAGATCTAGGGACACATACAGACTGAACGTGAGGGGATGGAAAAAGGTATTCCATGCAAATGGAAACCAAAAGAACGCTGGAGTAGCAATACTCATATCAGACAAAATAGACTTTAAAATAAAGAATGTTACAAGAGACAAGGAAGGACACTACATAATGATCAAGGTATCAATCCAAGAAGAAGATATAACAATTATAAATATATATGCACTCAACATAGGAGCACCTCAATACATAAGGCAACTGCTAACAGCTATAAAAGAGGAAATCGACAGTAACACAATAATACTGGGGGACTTTAACACCTCACTTACAGCAATGGACAGATCATCCAAAATGAAAATAAATAAGGAAACAGAAGCTTAGAATGACACAATAGACCAGATAGATTTAATTGATATTTATAGGACATTCCATCCAAAAACAGCAGATTACACTTTCTTCTCAAGTGTGCATGGAACATTTTCCAAGATAGATCACATCTTAGGTCACAAATCAAGCCTCAGTAAATTTAAGAAAATTGAAATCATATCAAGCATCTTTTCTGACCACAACCCTATGAGATTAGAAATGAATTACAGGGAACAAAACGTAAAAAAAACAAACACATGGAGGCTAAACAATACGTTACTAAGTAACCAAGACATCACTGAAGAAATCAAAGAGGAAATAAAAAAATACCTAGAGACAAATGACAATGAAAACACAATGGCCCAAAACCTATGGGATGATGCAAAAGCAGTTCTAGAGGGAAGTTTATAGCTATACAAGCCTACCTCAAGAAACAAGAAAAATCTCAAATAAACAATCTAACCTTACACCTAAAGGAACTAGAGAAAGAAGAACAAACAAAACCCAAAGTTAACAGAAGGAAAGAAATCATAAAGATCAGAGCAGAAATAAATGAAAAAGAAATGAAGGAAATGAGCAAAGATCAATAAAACTAAAAGCTGGTTTTTTGAGAAGATAAACAAAATTGATAAACCATTAGCCAGACTCCTCAAGAAAAAGAGGGAGAGGACTCAAATCAATAAAATTAGAAATGAAAAAGGAGAAGTTACAACAGACACCGCAGAAATACAAAGCATCCTAAGAGACTACTACGAGCAACTCTATGCCAATAAAATGGACAACCTGGAAGAAATGGACAAATTCTTAGAAAAGGTATAACCTTCCAAGACTGAACCAGGAAGAAATGGAAAATATGAACAGACCAATCACAAGTAATGAAATTGAAACTGTGATTAAAAATCTTCCAACAAACAAAAGCCCAGAACCAGATGGCTTCACAGGCGAATTCGATCAAACATTTAGAGGAGAGTTAACACCTACCCTTCTCAAACTCTTCCAAAATATAGCAGAGGGAGGAACACTCCCAAACTCATTCTATGAGGCCACCATCACCCTGATACCAAACCCAGATAAAGATTTAACAAAAAAAGAAAACTACAGGACAATATCACTGATGAACATAGATGCAAAAATCCTCAACAAAATACTAGCAAACAGAATGCAACAACACATTAAAAGGATTGTACACCATGATCAAGTGGGGTTTATCCCAGGAATGCAAGGATTCTTCAATATACGCGAATCAATCCGTGTGATACACCATATTAAAAAATTGAAGGATAAAAACCATATGATCATCTCAATAGGTGCAGAAAAAGCTTTCGACAAAATCCAACACCGATTTATGATAAAAAACTCTCCAGAGGGGCTTCTCTGGTGGCGCAGTGGTTGAGAGTCTGCTGCCAGTGCAGGGGACGCGGGTTCGAGCCCTGGTCTGGGAGTATCCCACATGCCGCGGAGCGGCTGGGCCCGTGAGCCACAACTGCTGAGCCTGCGCGTCTGGAGCCTGTGCTCCCCAACAAGGGAGGCCGCGATGGTGAGGGGCCTGCGCACTGCAGTGAAGAGTGACCCCCGCTTGCCGCAGCTGGAGAAAGCCCTCGCACAGAAACGAAGACCCAACACAGCCATAAATAAATAAAAAATTAAAAAAAAAAAAACTCTCCAGAAAGTAGGCATAGAGGGAACCTACCTCAACAGAATAAAAGCCATATATGACAAACCCACAGCCAACATCGTTCTCAATGGTGAAAAACTGAAACCATTTCCTCTAAGATCAGGAACAAGGCAAGCTTGCCCACTCTCACTACTATTATTCAACATAGTTTTGGAGGTTTTAGCCACAGCAATCAGAGAGGAAAAAGAAACAAAAGGAATCCAAATCGGAAGACAAGTAAAGCTGTCACTGTTTGCAGATAACATGATACTATACACACAGAAGCCTAAAGATGCTACCAGAAAACTACTAGAGCTAATCAATGAATTTGGTAAAGTAGAAGGATACAAAATTAAGGCACAGAAATCTCTTGCATTCATATACACTAATGATGAAAAATCTGAAAGAGAAATTAAGGAAACACTCCCATTTACCACTGTAACAAAAAGAATAAAATACCTAGGAGTAAACGTACCTAAGGAGACCAAAGACCTGTATGCAGAAAAGTATAAGACACTGAAGAAAGAAATTAAGGATGATACAAACAGATGGCGAGATATACCATGTTCTTGGATTGGAAGAATCAACATTGTGAAGATGACTATACTACCCAAAGCAATCTACAGATTCAACGCAATCCCTATCAAAGTACCAGTGGCATTTTTCCCAGAACTAGAACAAAAAGTTTCACAATTTGTATTGAGACACAAAAGACCCCAAATAGCCAAAGCAATCTCGAGAAAAATAAAAAAATACGGAGCTGGCGGAATCAGTGCCCTGACTTCAGACTCTACTACAAAGCTCCAATTAAGACAATAAGTAATTAAGACAATATGGTACTGGCACAGAAATAGAAATATAGATCAATGTAAAAGGATAGCAAGCCCAGAGATAAACCCACGCACATATGGTCACCTTATCTTTGATAAAGGAGGCAAGAATATACAATAGAGAAAAGACAGCCTCTTCAATAAGTGGTGCTGGGAAAACTGGACAGCTATATGTAAAAGTATGAAATTAGAACACTCCCTAACACCATATACAAAAATAAACTCAAAATGGATTAAAGACCTAAAATGTAAGGCCAGACACTCTATAAACCTCTTAGAGGAAAACATAGGCAGAACAATCAATGAAATAAATCACAGCAAGATCCTTTTGACCCACCTCCTAGAGAAATGGAAAGAAAAACAAAAATAAACAAATGGGACCTAATGAAACTTCAAAGCTCTTGCACAGCAAAGGAAACCATAAACAAGACAAAAAGAACCCTCAGAATGGGAGAAAATATTTGCAAATGAAGCAACTGACAAAAGATTAATCTCCAAAATATACAAGCAAGTCATGCAGCTCAATATCAAAAAACAAACAACCCAATCCAAAATATGGGCAGAAGACCTAAATAGACATTTCTCCAAGAAGATATACAGATTGCCAATAAACACATGAAAGGATGCTCAACATCACTAATCATTAGAGAAATGCAAATCAAAACTGCAATGAGGTATCACCTCACACCAGTCAGAATGGCCATTATCAAATTTTACTTAATTTTTAACTACTACAAAACTATATATTTTTTTAAAAAGGCATATTCAAGGGTGTCACATACAAAATGTTACTACAGTAGAGGCCAACAACATGCTTACTGGCCTCACCAGGTTAACTCTCTTGGTACAGCCCTCAGAACAAATGAAGCTCCCCCTTGTCACTTAGAAATGGAATGGTACCCTTAGATCACAAGGCAACTTGTTTAAAAACTCTATTTTTTACCATTTCCAACAGTTTATCATTGTAATCAAGAAAAATCTTGATAATATGCAAGAAGTAAGAAATCACAGAAATCAATTGGTTGCTGAAGCTCACGTAAGATAATTGTCATTAATCCCCTAATTTTAATTTTTGGCGTTCATCACAACAGGTTTGTTTTTACATTGAATTTGAATAAATATGATAAATCTGAACTAATACAATGTTTACTAAAAATATTCTTCCTATCTGTTTTATATATTTGTGATTCTTCATAAGATTCCTTCTGAAAAGAGGGTTCTACTCCTAAAAAAAAGTCTTTTAAAAAACTGAATGTAAAGTGTTACACTCCTTCTTTTTCTACTGACTTTTGTTTCTGAGATTGTTAAGCAAGTCTTCAATTTATTGGACTCATTTAAGATTCTAAAACCATCTTTTCTCTCTTCTCACACACACCCATATTTTTCTCCCTGCTCCCCACTTCTCCCTCTGAGCTTGGTGTTTGTGTAAGACAATAACAGGAACAATCTGATTTGGCAGCATAATAATCAACCAAAATGTGTCTCTTCTGTTTGTCATTTTGCTTGATTACAAGATCAAAATGCTAGAATGGGTGAACTATTTGAAGTCTGGGCTTTGAAAACACCTGTTTACTGATGTTTAGTGGATGTGTGAATTTTCCTATTGAACAATAATAGCAGCTTACTCTGTCACTTTCACACTTTGATTACAAAAACAGTGGTCTGGACATATCCTGGCAAAATATATTCGGAGGTTATGGTAGCAGTTGAAATTCTCATGGAAGAATAAAAATGTACATTAGGACAATTTACACTTATTTTATTTGTTATACAATCTTACATAAGCAACGATCAACTCCTCTGTCCTAAGTAACTTTTTAATGTGTTATGTGAACTTCATCAGCAGCCTCTTGATTGGGTCTCAAGCACTAATCAGGCCCCTCACAAGTACATTGGATGCTTAGACATCTTGCCTCCATCATGAAGAGTAAGTAGGATCATAATGACTAATCACATTAGCATGATTTAAAAATGCAGAGCGTGAATAGCTTTTCCCCCCAAGATTTCTAGTAAAAACATTCGCAGAATAAGACTGCAATAATTCATTACACCATTGGCTTGTTTATATTATAACATATTTATGTGCCCAGAAGAATGAAACCAGAAAACCACCATTAACAAGCAGAGGAAAGAGATTGTTTTTTAACTGAATTCAGGATGAACATATAAGAAGAAATTTTTCAAAGAAGGGAAACTGCTATCTTGTTATGTCCTCTAAGACATTACAAAACCCAGTCTCACTAAAGATCTTTTTAGTAACCTATATTTTGTACTTCCCACTAAGAACCACTTTCTGCCCATAAAGCCAAACAGTGAGTTCCAGGTGAAGTCACTGCAGATCACAGAAGCATGTCACTAAGGGAAAATTCATTCCCGTGAATTTTCATGGGAAAATTCCCATGTTTCCCATGAAAGCAAAAACCCTTACCTTCGGGGGAAGATATCCCATTTACAAATAGTATATTGCCACCCAAATGGATGTAAATTCACTGACTCCCTCTCAGGACTTGGGGTGTCTGCTTTAGGGCTGAATTGGTCTGCTAAATATTAGCTAGGTACTGAGCAAGGTGCCTTAGATGCAACTATGAAAAATCACAAACGGTTCTTGCCTTCTACAAGCTTACCATCTTGTGAGGAAAGCACTAGATACTAACTATAGTATCAAGAGTTCTGTCCTGGAGGGTGTAATGACACTGTTGATACCTGGAAGGTAAGCAGGAGTTCAGGGGAAAGGACATAATGATGCAAAGTATTCCAGGCAAAGTATTCCATTACAAGGAATGTTGAAGGAACTGAGAATAGTTTGTGATCAAATGATTATTGAATATTTGTTGAGTGCATACAGCTAAACTACAGATTACAAGGGAGAAAGTGGTGAAAAACAAAGCTAAAAGGGATTCAGGGGGCCAGATTTATCAACGTAAACATTCAGGGGCCAGGGGCCTATCAGTGCAAAAGATAGACATGGTATCTGCCCTCAGGGAGCTAATAGTTTAGTAGGAGAAAAAGATTTTTAAAAATCAACACTAATGTCAAATTGGGATCAATACAATGAAGAAAACAAATGGGTGTGAGGAGAGAGTAACAGGAAGAATCTGCTTAAGATGGGCTCAGAGGAGACATCTCTGAGGAGGTGAGATTTGCAGGATGAAAAAGGGTCAGATCATGAAGGGCCTGATGAACCTCATTAGTGAGTTGTGGGTTTTGTGGGGGTTTTTTGAATTTTGTTTTTTTTATACAGCAGGTTCTTATTAGTTATCTGTTTTATACCTATTAGTGTATATATGTCAATCCCAGCCTCCCAATTCATCCGACCACCCCCTCCCCCATTCCCCCCTGCGTGTCCATACGTTTGTTCTCTACCTCTGTGTCTATTTTTGCCTTGCAAACTGGTTCATCTGTACCATTTTTCTAGGTTCCACATATATGCGTTAACTTATGATCTTTGCTTTTCTCATTCTGACATACTTCACTCTGTATGACAGTCTCTAGGTCCATCCACGTCTCTACAAATGACCCAGTTTCATTCCTTTTTATGGCTGAGTAATATCCATTGTATATATGTAGCACATCTTCTTTATCCGTTAGTCTGTCGATGGGCATTTAGGTTGCTTCCATGACCCGGCTATTGTAAATAGCGCTGCAATGAACATTGGGGTGCGTGTGTCTTTTTGAATTATGGTTTTCTCTGGGTACATGCCCAGTAGTGGGATTGCTGGGCCATATGGTAATTCTATTTTTAGTTGTTTAAGGAACCTCCATACTCCTCTCCATAGTGGCTGTACCAATTTACATTCCCACCAACAGTGCAAGAGGGTTCCCTTTTCTCCACACCATCTCCAGCATTTGTTGTTTGTAGATTTTCTGATGATGCCCTTTCTGACTGGTGTGAAGTGATAGCTCATTGTAGTTTTGATTTGCATTTCTCGAATAACGAGTGATGTAGAACAGCTTTTCACGTGCCTCTTGGCCATCTGCATGTGTTCTTTGGAGAGATGTCTATTTAGGTCTGGGAGTTGGGGTTTTATCTTGATGCTTATCCATGTTTAAAGGTTTTAAGTGGAGGAGAGATGCAATCAACTTCTATTTTAGACAAATCATTCTGGCTGCTATGCAGAGTTTGGAGATGAACAAGGCAGAAGGAAGAGGTAGGGAGATCAGCTGGATGGCTTTTCCAGTGAACTGGGTGAGAAAGAATTTCCTAGTGCCAGAATATTTTAGTAACAGTGCTATTAGGTAGAGGTAATATTAAAATATTTAACAATCAGTTTGGCATGAGCATTAACTCATCAGGATGGATGGTAGCTTCAGTACTGAGCAGGGTCTGCAGACGTCTCTCTGCTGGGCCAGGCTGGATAGACAGGTGGAACCCAGAGGTGAGGCCAACACAACCGGGGCTTAGACTAGCAGCTCTTTGCAACCAGTATGGAAGTATTTGAATATTTCAGCACCAGACGCAACTGTAGTAGTCTGGGAATTTGGTATAGAGAGCCAGGGAAAGATTCAGGAGATGGGTAGGAAAGAGAAGGCTTACATTTGGGGAATGCTTGAGGTGAGCAAAAGGGAAGGGTTAGCGATTAGGCTCTGGGCTCTGCTTGGGCAACCAGGGAAACTCATTCATTTATTCAGCACTTTATGTTTAAGACACCTGAGAGATTTGAAATGTCACGAGGGCCGCTGGATATGTGAGGCAGGAACGCGGGAAAGATGTGGGCTGCAGAAATAACTGTGGGAGTTTTCAGTACATCATTTGAAGCTAAAGAGTGGATGAGGTCCCCAAAGGAGAGACAATAGAACCCAGCATGGAGGCCTGAGCAACTCTGCCATTTAGAGTTTGTCAAGAGGAAAAGGAGCCTTTGATGGCAGAAAGAGTGGCTACTATTGTACAAGGAAAACAAATCCTGTGAGGTTTCGGAAGCTAAGAGTGGAGAGTGTTTCCAGGAGGAGGGAGTGGCCGGCTGTGTTCTAAACTGCGGAGAGAGTGAGTAAGAAAGAGAGGACTAGAGACTCTCAGGGATTTAGCAGCACAGAGATTGTTGGTGACCTTGATAAGAGCAATTTCAGTGGGCGGTGAGCACAGAGGTCAGACTGTCTAGCACTGGAGGTGAATGAGAGGTGGGGAGGTAGAGATGGTGTGTCCAAGACAACTACTTGCAGTGATGTGGGACTTGGATTTTTTTTTCTTTTTTAAAGGGAAGAGGCTTAAGCAAGTTTAATTGCTAGTAGGAGAAGCAGTAAGGTATTTTAATAGATTCCAGGGGTCAGCAAACTAGGGCTACTGCCTGTTTTTATAAATAACATTGTATTGGAACCCAGCCACTCCCATTCATTTATGTATTATCGATGACTGTTTTTATGCTGTAACAGCTTACTTACTTTAGTACTTGTGAAAGACACCCTGTGACACAAAACCAAAAATATCTACTCTCTGACCCCCTTCCAGAAAAAGTTTGTTAGCCCCTGGTTTAAACTAAAGTATTACATGCCCTTTTAATTTCCACAGAAATGCAAATAAATACATACCATATCTAAATGCATACATAATGACATACACTAACAATTTCCCAAGTCAAAAGTGCTACGGAAATTCTCCTTCATTCGTTTACAAATTTATCAATTAAAAAAAAAAGACAAAAAGACGTAGCTACTGCTCTTCTGCGCATACTAGAGTTCTGTTGTTGACAATATAAAGTAAACACATTTTATTCACTGCAGCACACCTAGTACCTCGCGCTGAGCCTGACATGTGGTAGGTGCCCAATAAACACTGGTTGAAGCAAAGAAGAGAAGGAACCAGGTGCTGTACTAGGGAATTGTCTGGGGCAAGGGGTAGGGGAGCTTTTGAGATTGGGGTAAATAGCAGAGCATTCCCTGTGTACATGAACTTAGAACCATCCCAGTGAGGTTTGTGGGGGCTGGAATAGATCACATTCCTCTAGAATTAATCTGGAAAGTGAGGGGGAAATGGCCTGGGGAGATCTGGCTAAAGCTGAAGTGTATCCTTGATGTGAAAACAAAATCACAAAGTGGCAGTTTGTAGTTTGGCAGCAGGAAAGGGCAGTCTGCACAGTTCTTTATTTGTTGTGATGAAACAGAAAGTAGAGATGAGCTGAATTTATGTACAATTCAAGCCAACTTATTCCTCAGGAGCATGTGTTGCTCTGTTAAAAAGTAGGTTAAAGTAACAAGTCAAAAAATGAAAATTTCCAAAAACATTTTGTTTCACTGAAAACAAGCATATACATATACAAGCATACAAGCATATAAGTTGCCCAATCTTTTGACACAGGAGGAAGGCTTTTGAGCACAGGGCATCACTCTTGAATAAAGAACACCCATAACATTAACTGAGATTTGAAGTATGGGTGTCTTTAAAGGAGAATGAAAACTTATAGATAAAGGGGAAGCGATCTGAGTGCAGAATTCTTCTAGAGATTTTCCCACAATCTTTTGCAGCTATATCGCTCACACTTTAGGAATCTTTTGACTTATTCACTAGAAAAAACTCTTTTCTTTGTCTTCATATTTCATCTATTTATGTAATATTTAATGATATCACATCATTAAAATAACAAAATGCAGGTGTCCTAAACAGACATAGGAAACAACTGCTTCACAGGGAGGATACAATTCATATCAGAAGGTAACCTACTAACCTTGTTCTGTGGTGGGAACGCTGGGGTACAAAGGGAATAGGTGGTGATTCTGGTGACTCCAGGAAAAAGAGGCAAGTTAAGAGGGTTTCTCAGGACTTCCCTGGTGGCGCAGTTGTTGAGAATCCGCCTACCAATGCAGGGGACACGGGTTTGAGCGCTAGTCTGGGAAGATCCCACATGCCGCAGAGCAACTAAACCCATGTGCCACAACTACTGAGCCCATGTGCCACAACTACTGAAGCCTGCATGGCTAAAGCCTGGGCTCCACAACAAGAGAAACCACCACAATGAGAAGCCCATGCACCGCAACGAAGAGTAGCACCCGCTCTCCACAGCTAGAGAAAGCTAACGCGTAGCAACGAAGACCCCACACAGCCAAAAATAAATAATAAATAAATAAATGTATTTTAATAAAAAAGACTGTTTCTCTGTGAGTGTGGTACAAGCATGTTACAGGGCCCCAGCTGGTGCTCCTTGAGTCACTGACAGGCTGCCAGCATGGCTGGGTCCCCTGAATATTGACTTGGGGCAGCTGTCCCAAGTCATCACACTCTAGGGACTGTGCAGTATTGTGCCCTGGAAAGCATGCATTAAACACTTGCTTTAGCTTCTTCTGGAATGTAGTATGTGGAATAATAGATGACTCCTCTTAACAATGCAACTACCAGAGAATTACAACTGATGAGAGGACAGCCTTATATATCCCATAGCAGATTTAGCTTTGCAAGGCACATTTAACGTTCTCAAACTGCTGAATCGAGAGAGAGACAGTAAAATCTGTGTAAGCATATTCTGGCAGCAAGTCACCGGGTAACTAACAAAGAACACCCTAAATAGCAGGCAAAGATGACTGAACAATATAAAAGTCGAGAATCTAAGCAGTGGTTAATATATTACCATGAACTGAGACTCGGGAGCCCACGTTTTGCAGCAAAGGCCCAGCCAGCTTTCTAATTTATTTTATGCTAAAATTGGGTTGATAAAAAATGACCCTATTCTCTGCTGTCAATACTTTGGAAAAATTTTCCCATAGTTTGGAAAGGAGGGAAATAAGATTTCCCTATGAGAATTAACTGTAAAACCAAGAATGTCATTGATTACATATAGATATGCAGTCTCTCAAGAGATCGAGTATTTCCAATATGAAACCTTTTCATACTGTTCTCTATCAAGGCCTTAATTAATGGTAGAACTTGAAGGGGCCTAAAAGGTTCAAATGTTAGGACTCAGAAAGGTTACATGATATGTTCAAGGTCCTAAGGTCAATTATGAGTTAATCCAGCCTATGACCTAGGTCTCCCAGGTCGTAGTCTCATGTTTTTCTCATTATAACACCCACCTTCTAGTTGGAATTTTCTGATTAGCTGGGGTCACTGTATCCTTAGAGATATGGTTACTATAGCTGAGGACCAAATTACCCTACAAATCAATGAGGTGAAACAACTGTTTATAATGCTTATTGGGTCTGTGGGTCACAATTCAGACAGGGGCTGTGGAGATGACTTGGGGCTAAGATCCCCTGAAGACTCACTCACTCACTCACTCACACGTCTGCTGACTGATGGTGGCTATTGCTGGGACCTCAACACCTACAAGCAGCCTCTCTATGTAGCCTGAGCTTCCTCACAACATGGTGACTGGCTTCCAAGAGTGGGCATCACGAGACAGTCAGGCAGAGGCTCTATTGCCATTTATGACCCAGCTGGGAAGTCATGCAACATGACATCCACTCCATCCTCTTTTTGTTGGGGCAGTCATAAAGTTCTACCCCAGTTCAAGGGGAAGGGAATAGACTTCACCTCTTGACGGGAAGTGGCAAGGTCCTGGAAGAGCGTGTGGGGTCAGAAATATTGCTGTGGCCACTTATGGAAATGACAATCTGCTACAACTAGAATTAAATGCCTTCTTTACAAGAAAAAAATTAGAGGGACAAAAGAGGCAGCAGAAGAACAACTAACCAATCACACCTGAAGTCTGAGTATGCCTGCTCCCATTTCTCTCCCTCTGGGGAACTTTGCAATGTGTGCTTACTGCAAATTGAATGGGAATAAAGCATGTTAACTCAACATGATTGACGCTTTTATTTCATTTAACTCTCTAGTTTGGTGTGTTGGAAAGTATGTTTCCAGCTTTTATGCTAGGGATAAGATGTATCCTTCACAATGAGGAAAAGGGGAAAAACTATTTTAATTGAAGAACTTATTTTTTAAAATAGATCATGTACTAGACTATAAAGAAAACATCAACAAATCTCCTAAAGCACAAAGTGCACAGACATTCTCTGACCACAGAGCAATAAAACTATAAATTAGGAACATTTAAACAAAAATTTCCCACCCACTTGGAAATTCAAAAATACCCTTCTGTATATCTCTTGGGCATAAAAGGGGAAATATGATTGCAATCATAGAATATTTAGAAAATAAAAATAATGAAAACACTACAAATCAAAACTCATGGGATACGGCTAAAGCTATATTTTAAGAGGCACATAAATCAGTAAGGAGTGAATAATGACAATGCCAGCAGCAGCAGCAATGGCTAACACTTTCTATTCTAGGAGCTTTATATGTATGGACTCATTTAATCCTCACAGCAACCTACAGGTAGATGCTATTATTTTCATTCTCATTTTACACAGGAACAAATTGCGACACCGAAGGGATGAGTGATTTGAGCGAGATCATGCAACTAGCCCCTGTCATTCCAGGCACTGGGGTTACACAGTGACCTAGAAGGCAAAGTCTATGCTCTCTTACAGCTGTGAGCTCCTCATTACTGCTGGGCAGGTGTGGGAGTGCCAGCTTCTCACGAGGCCTTCACAGATGCCTTCCTGGATGGGAGGGGCAGAAGTGCCTCGTTACCGCCAGGTGGTGGCAAAAGCCCTGAAGCTCCCCTAGGCCTTCTCTGGCAGTACCCCATCTGGGATGGGGAGAGAGGCCTTGTTACTGCCAGTGGGGGTGGAAGTCCAGGCACCCCGTGTGGTCTCCACTGGTACTGTGGAGAGGGGAGGGAGGAGAGTGTGTATCATTCATGCCTGGTGGGGATGAAACTCCCAGCTCCCTATGTATCCTTCTCTGCCGCCACCTTGGCAGGTGTGTTGGGGTGCCTTGGTACAGCCTAGCGGAAGGCTGAAGTCTAGTCTCCCCTCTAGGACTTGCCTGGCATGGGTGGGAGTGGGGTCACAGTTTTGTTTTGTTTTTTTTCTGTGGTTTTTGGCTGGAGTAGAGCTGCTTAGATAATTCTAAAAGTTTTCTATTTCACTAGGATGACCTATACCTGGTTCTCTGGCTAAGCAGAGCACGGTTTGGTTGAAGGTTTTTGTTTTGTTTTTTTTTTTTTGTCTGTGCCTGTTGGCATTTGCAGGTTGCTAGCTTCTTCAGCTCCAAGTCTGGGATATATGAGGTAAACAAACAAACAAGGTAGGAACTAACCATGTGTCATTCCTCAGGTCTCAAAGTCCCTAGCTGATCTGCCTTCCTCTCTCTACATTTCAGCCTTCTTATGTTTCTTTTATATGTAATGTCCAAGGGTGTTAGTTTCACTTAGCTGGAGGAATATGGGAAAGTACATCAACTTCATCTTCCCAGAAGAAGTTGTCTCTTATGTTAAGAAAAAAAAAAAAATCTGACAGGATGTGTTCATTCTCAGAGCAGGAGGAGAGTCAGAATGACAGAGAACCACTGATAGGGGTGGAGGGGAGAAAAAGGGGGTGGGATCCTGTGCACAAGTGAAAAGGATGGCCCTAGATGTGAACATGGACAGTTCATCTGAAGTCACAAGAGGAAAAGATGAGCATCTATTAAAAATGCAGGGAGTTTGGTGGTGAGTGGATGAGGATGTCTCCATGGAATAAGGGAAGCCATCAACTGAGAAAGGGGGCTGGGGTCAGGGAAGGCCAAGGATTTGCAGAGAGAAGCTGCTTTGAAAGGTGGTGGAGAGAACTGACTAGAGGAATACAGAAGGATTTCTCTACATCCTGAAGCCACATAAATTTAGAAGGAAACCAGTTAGCCTAGTTGCTTGTTTTCCTCCAGAACTAGGTACAGAGTAGGCAGATAAATGTGGGTTTAATCAATAACTGTGCCAGATCAGATGAGAGAAGCAGGAAGAAAAAAAAAAAAAAAAAAGACATGGAGGGTGAGAGGGCAGACAGCAGAAGCAAGAAAAACTACAATCCTGCAGCCTGTGTAACAAAAACCACATTCACAGAAAGATAGACAAGACAAAAAGGCAGAGGGCTATATACCAGATGAAGGAACAAGAAACAACCCCAGAAAAACAACTAAATGAAGTGGAGATAGGCAACCTTCCAGAAAAAGAATTCAGAATAATGATAGTGAAGATGATCCAGGACCTCGGAATAAGAATGGAGACAAAGACTGAGAAGATGCAAGAAATGTTTAACAAAGACCTAGAAGAATTAAAGAACAAAGAAACAGAGATGGCCAATACAATAACTGAAATGAAAACTACACTAGAAGGAATCAATAGCAGAATAACTGAAGCAGAAGAACGGATAAGTGACCTGGAAGACAGAATGGTGGAATTCACTGCTGTGGAACGGACTAAAGAAAAAAGAATGAAAAGAAATGAAGACAGCCTAAGAGACCTCTGGGACAACATTAAACGCAACAACATTTGCATTATAGGGGTCCCAGAAGGAGAAGAGAGAGAGAAAAGACCAGAGAAAATATTTGAAGAGATTATAGTCGAAAACTTCCCTACAATGGGAAAGGAAATAGCCACCCAAGTTCAGGAAGCGCAGAGAGTCCCATACAGGATAATCCCAAGGAGAAACACGCCAAGACACATAGTAATCAAAGTGGCAAAAATTAAAGACAAAAATTATTGAAAGCAGCAAGGGAAAAATGACAAATAACATACAAGGGAACTCCCATAAGGTTAACAGCTGATTTCTCAGCAGAAACTCTACAAGCCAGAAGGGAGTGGCATGATATACGTAAAGTGATGAAAGGGAAGAACCTACAACCAAGATTACTCTACCCGGCAAGGATCTCATTTAGATTCGATGGAGAAATCAAAAGCTTTACAGACAAGCAAAAGCTAAGAGAATTCAGCACCACCAAACCAGCTCTACAACAAGTGCTAAAGGAACTTCTCTAAGTGGGAAACACAAGAGAAGAAAAGGACCTAGAAAAACAAACCCAAAACAATTAAGAAAATGGTCATAGGAACATACATATCGATAATTACCATAAACGTGAATGGATTAAATGCTCCAACCAAAAGACACAGGCTTGCTGAATGGATACAAAAACAAGACCCATATATATGCTGTCAACAAGAGACCCACTTCAGACCTAGGGACACATACAGACTGAAAGTGAGGCGATGGAAAAAGATATTCCATGCAAATGGAAATTAAAAGAAAGCTGGAGTAGCTATACTCATATCAGATAAAATAGACTTTAAAGTAAAGAATGTTACAAGAGACAAGGAAGGACACTACATAATGATCAAGGGATCAATCCAAGAAGAAGATATAACAATTATAAATATATATGCACCCAACATAGGAGCACCTCAGTACATAAGGCGACTGCTAACAGCTATAAAAGAGGAAATTGACAGTAACACAATCATAGTGGGGGACTTTAAATATATTTATTTATTTATTTATTTTGGCTGTGTTGGGTCTTCGTTTCTGTGCGAGGGTTTTCTCCAGTTGCGGCGAGTGGGGGCCACTTTTCATCGTGGTGCGCGGGCCTTTCACTGTCGTGGCCTCTCCCATTGCAGAGCACAGGCTCCAGACGTGCAGGCTCAGTAGTTGTGGCTCACGGGCCTAGCCGCTCCGCGACATGTGGGATCTTCCCGGACCGGGACACGAACCCATGTCCCCTGCATTGGCAGGCGGACTCCCAACCACTGCGCCACCAGGGAAACCCAATAGTGGGGGACTTTAACACCTCACTTACACCAATGGACAGATCATCCAAAATGAAAATAAATAAGGAAACAGAAGCTTTAAATGACACAATAGACCAGATAGATTTAATTGATATTTATAGGACATTCCATCCAAAAACAGCAGATTACACGTTCTTCTCAAGTGCACACGGAACATTCTCCAGGATAGATCATGTCTTGGGTCACAAATCAAGCCTCAGTAAATTTAAGAAAATTGAAATCATATAAAACATCTTTTCTGACCACAATGCTATGAGATTAGAAATGAATTACAGGGAAAAAAACGTAAAACACACAAAGACATGGAGGCTAAACAATACGTTACTAAATAACCAAGAGATCACTGAAGAAATCAAAGAGGAAATCAAAAAACACTTAGAGGCAAATGCCAATGAAAACACGACGACCCAAAACCTATGGGATGCAGCAAAAGCAGTTCTAAGAGGGAAGTTTATACAAGCCTAACAAAAGAAACAAGAAAAATCTCAAGTAAACAATCTAACCTTACACCTAAAGAAACTAGAGAAAGAAGAACAAACAAAACCCAAAGTTAGCAGAAGGAAAGAAATCATAAAGATCAGAGCAGAAATAAATGAAATAGAAACAAAGAAAACAATAGCAAAGATCAATAAAACTAAAAGCTGGTTCTTTGAGAAAATAAACAAAATTGATAAGCCATTAGCCAGACTCATCAAGAAAAAGAGGGAGAGGGCTCAAATCAATAAAATCAGAAATGAAAAAGGACAAGTTACAACAGACATCGCAGAAATACAAAGCATCCTAAGAAACTACTACAAGCAACTTTATGCCAATAAAATGGACAACCTGGAAGAAATGGATAAATTTTTAGAAAGGTATAACCTTCCAAGAATGAACCAGGAAGAAACAGATAAATTTTTAGAAAGATATAACCTTCCAAGACTGAACCAGGAAGAAACAGAAAATATGAACAGACCAATCACAAGTAATGAAATTGAAACTGTGATTAAAAATCTTCCAACAAACAAAAGTCCAGGACCAGATGGCTTCACAGGTGAATTCTATCAAACATTTAGAGAAGACCTAATACCTATCCTTCTCAAACTCTTCCAAAAAATTGCAGAGGAAGGAACACTCCCAAACTCATTCTATGAGGCCACCATCACCCTGATCCCAAAACCAGACAAAGACACTACAAAAAAAGAAAATTACAGACCAATAGCACTGATGAATATAGATGCAAAAATCCTCAACAAAATACTAGCAAACAAAATCCAACAACACATTAAAAGGATCATACACCACGATCAAGTGGGATTTATCCCAGGGATGCAAGGATTCTTCAATATACGCAAAATGTGATACACCATATTAACAAGTTGAAGAAGAAAAACCATATGATCATCTCAATAGATGCAGAAAAAGCTTTTGACAAAATTCAACACCCATTTATGATAAAAACTCTCCAGAAAGTGGGCATAGAGGGAACCTACCTCAACATAATAAAGGCCATATATGACAAACCCACAGCAAACATCATTCTCAATGGTGAAAAACTGAAAGCATTTCCTCTAAGATCAGGAACGAGACAAGGATGTCCACTCTCACCACTATTATTCAACATAGTTCTGGAAGTCCTAGCCACGGCAATCAGAAAAGAAAAAGAAATAAAACGAATACAAATTGGAAAAGAAGAAGTAAAACTGTCACTGTTTGCAGATGACATGATACTATACATAGAGAATCCTAAAACTGCCACCAGAAAACTGCTAGAGCTAATTAATGAATATGGTAAAGTTGCAGGATACAAAAGTAATGCACAGAAATCTCTTGCATTCCTATACACTAATGATGAAAAATCTGAAAGAGAAATTATGGAAACACTCCCATTTACCATTGCAACAAAAAGAATAAAATACCTAGGAATACACCTACCTAGGGAGACAAAAGACCTGTATGCAGAAAACTATAAGACACTGATGAAAGAAATTAAAGATGATACCTACAGATGGAGAGATATACCATGTTCTTGGATTGGAAGAATCAACATTGTGAAAATGACTATACTACCCAGAGCAATCTACAGATTCAATGCAATCCCTATCAAATTACCAATGGCATTTTTTACAGAACTAGAACAAATCATCTTAAAATTTGTATGGAGACACAAAAGACCCCGAATAGCCAAAGCAGTCTTGAGGGAAAAAAACGGAGCTGGAGGAATCAGACTCCCTGACTTCAGACTATACTACAACACTACAGTAATCAAGACAATATGGTACTGGCACAAAAACAGAAACATAGAGCAATGGAACAAGATAGAAAGCCCAGAGATAAACCCACGCACCTATGGCCAACTAATCTATGACAAAGGAGGCAAAGATATACAATGGAGAAAAGACAGTCTCTTCAATAAGTGGTGCTGGGAAAACTGGACAGCTACATGGAAAAGAATGAAATTAGAATACTCCCTAACACCATACACAAAAATAAACTCAAAATGGCTTCAAGACCTAAATGTAACACTGGACACTATAAAACTCTTAGAGGAAAACATAGGAAGAACACTCTTTGACATAAATCACAGCAAGATCTTTTTTGATCCACCTCCTAGAGAAATGGAAATAAAAACAAAAATAAACAAATGGGACCTAATGAAACTTAAAAAAAAAAAAAAGACATGGAGGGTGTGTATAAAGGAGTGATTATGATGATGAAACACAAAGTCAGTACCATAGCATGGCACAAGTACAGAAGGCACTATTTTTATTGTATTTTGCAACACAGAGACCTAGCGTAGACTCTAATGTGGATGAGGAAGAACCTGAGTAAAGGGCCAGTGAACATTTGGGGGTGATTGAATTGGGAGTCCTAATAGGGCTGGAGAATTGTTAAGGTGGGACTGGTAAATTAGAGGCACCCAAAGATAGGAGATGATGGCCATAGAGAAGATATTTGAAATTGAGATTTAGGAGGTGAAATAGATATTGGAAATGAAAGATCTAGGATATGAGAAGGTGTAGCTGAAGTGAGGTGGGGGGTGCTTAGCAAACTACATGCCCTTAACAAACTTCCCATTGAGAATAACTAAAAACAATGAATAAAATATAGAAATATATATATTTTTAAATGCATCAGGGACCTGCTAATAAAGTAAGGCCAAAAGGAATTCAAAGCAAGGCCCAAGTGAGATGACCCAGGCACTGCTAATGGCCTTTGCACTGCGGACTTTTGACAAATCAGGGGATCTTGAGATCCAGTGTTCACAGCCTTGTGAAATATGGATGATAGTTGACAAAGCCTAGGTCCAGCCCAAAGAGGGCAGCATAAAAGACAATCCTACATAAAGCTCGAAAGGGTACACTAGAAATAAAATTGCCCCCATTGCAGACAACAAGGACATTTGCTTATGTTAAAATTTGGCGCTGGTAAAGGAGAAGAAAAATCTTTCCTGAAAGTTTCTAAGTACAAGCTAGCCCTCACGTGTGAGTTTTGTTGCCAGAGTTGCACTACCTGGGTGGTCTGGAAAACCTTCAAGCTGAGAATTTAGTTTAAAGTGGCCCTCCTTCAGTAGTACCCATGAGCACCTGGCAGAAACACATGCAAATCCTTTTTAAATGAACTCTCTTCTATCTAGGCTTCAAAGAATTCCCATAGAAATATGAATTCACAATTAGAAAAGAAAAGCATCATGAGCGAGACCCAACAAAATAACAAGCAACTCACATCACCCACAAACAGTCAATCAGGTGTTGGAAATATCAGATAGTATAAAATTTATATACAGTTTATAATGATTAGAGAGCAGAAACTAGGGAGTCATCTGCAGGAGATAAGATTTTTACATAGACATAAAAATACATATTAAAGATGGGGACTTTGCCGGTGTAGTCTTTTTATAGGTTTTATAAACCACTTGAGCCTATATCAGTCATTTTAGTGTCTGACATGTTTGGGACTATCAGTGCTTTGTTGGTTTATGGCTTAAATTCTTTTTCTGGTCCGTTTCCTTCTTCCCTTCCCCCCACTTTAAACATTTTCCTATACATAAAAATAGAATTAAGATTTTTTTTAGTAAAATTGATACTTATAAGGTCAATATTTTAAAAATGCATTTCTATATACCAGCAACAAAAAATTAGAACGTGTAATAAAAAGACAGATGCCATTTACAGTAGTATCAAAAATATTAATTACCTAGGAAGAGATTTAACAAAATATGAGTAAGACCTATATACAGAAAATCGTAAAATGACTGAGAGAAATCAAAGGAAATTTAAATAAATGGAAAGAGATACTATGTTTATGGGTAGGAAAATTCAATATTATAAAGTTGTCATTGCTTTTCCAATTGATCCATAGATTTCTTTTATTACATTTAAAATCCCAACAAAGTATTTATTTTGACTGGTGGGCGTTGAGGAATGGATAGTGGAACTTGGCAAGTTGATTCTCAAGTGTATCAGAACGGACACTGAAAATCAGTTGAGAAAGTATGAGCTATAAATAACTGATGCTGAGACAACTGGGTATTCATATAGAAAAGAAGGTATCTGAACCCCTACCTCACACCACATGCCAAAAATCAGTTCTAGGTGTCTAAAAGACTCAAAATTAGGTAGAGTTTTTAAACTTTTTGAAAGTAATAAAAGAAAATGCCCTTTTCAATTAACGGATGAGAAGAATCTCTGAAGCGAGACAGAAAAGCACAGGGAGTAAAGTAAATTACTATTAAAGTCAATTACATTAAAATGAAGAACTTCTGTTCATCAAGATATACCATAACAGAAGTGAAAAGGTGAGTCACACACTGGGAGAGGGTATTTCCTATACCCATATGACAAAGGGTTAGTATCCAGACCGTATAAAAACTATAAGCCATTCAGAAAACTACAACCTAATTTATTTTAAAGGGGAAAAAGATTTGACTGGGCATATCACTGAAGAGAGAACACAAATGGTAAAATAACATATGAAAATATGTTCAACTTCATTTGTAATCAGGGAAATGCAAATTAAAACCACAGTGGCATATTATTCCAATCTCATCAGCTTGACAAAAATTTTTCAATGTGGAATACCAAGAATTAGAGATGTGGAACCACTGAATTCTTATACAGTGTTTGTGGGAGAGTCAATTTATTTCAACCATTTTGGAAGATAATTTGCATTATCTATTAGGTTGAAGGTATGCATGCCATTTGACTCAGCAATTCTACTCTCTGATGTTTGGCCTAGAGAAACTCTTGTACACATGTAGTGGGCGGTAGGTACAAGATGTTCATAGTAGCATATCTGTAAGAGCAAAAACTAGATATAACCAAGATATTCACCAACAGTAGAATGCAGTAAAATTCTGGTATATTCATATAATTGAATACTATACAGAAATAAACATGAATAAACTGTAGTTATTTGCAACAACGTGGATGCATCTCAGGAACATGTTATTAAGTGGAAAAAGTATGTCCCAGAAAGACCCATATGGTAAATTCCAATTATATGAAGTTCAAAAGCATGCAAAAATCATATATACATACATATATATGTATATATACATACACAAACAGATGTATATATAGAATGATTAGGAAGGATGGGATTGGAGAGGGACACATAGGGGCTTAAATGTTCTATGTCTTAAATGGGACAGTAGGTGCACAAGTGATCATGTCCTTGTTACTTTTTTTGTCCTTAAACATTTATTTTATAAATATTCTTTTGTATATATCCGATACTTAATAAAATGTCAAGGCTCTTTGGAATTGAGGAGGTAAAAAGAGCTTTATCACAGAATGATTTCATGCTGGAAAGTTAGAAACAAGAACAAAGGTCCCCAGTAAAGGTCTGGTTAAATAAATTAAGGTACATCTGTATAACAGAATAGCATCCAGCAATGAAGTGCATACACTGACATGAGATGTTCCTTGTATAGTAGATGAAAGAAGTTACAGAACAGTATGATATCTCATTTACATAAGAAATATAAAAATACACTTACATAAGAATATAAAAAGCATTGAGTGAGTACACCAAAAAGTTAACTGTATTGGAATCTGGGTGTTGACTATTAGAATTATATTTAGGTTGTTTTCTCTTGATTTCTTCTCATTTTTTTCTACCAGAAACATATATTACTATTATACCAAAAAAAGTCAGAGAAAGAGTAGCAAAGAATATCTAAGAAACATCAGAAAGAAGAATGTAAATATAAAATATTTGGAAATGACCTTCACAAAATATATTAACATATTATTTGAAGAAAATGGTTACACTTTTATTAGAGTTAAAAATGAGATTTGAAGATAAATGGATTTATCTATCTATCTACCAAGTTTCTGGCTAAAAGGCAATATAATAAAGATTTAACTTCTTTCCCATTTAATTTACAGGATTAAAATAATCCCAAACAAAATCACAATGAAGTTTTTTTGGTTTTTGTTTTTTGTTTTTAAGGGCAAATCATTCATTTATTGTTTAAAGATTGCAAGACAACATCTGAATTTCTGTAGCACAATGTAAATGTTTTACTTTTTTGATAAAGCAGAGTATAATAGAAAAAAACAATTAGTTTCCAGTAATATCTATATCTCTATTCAGAATTAAGTCTTCCACAGACATGTCACCTGGAAACAAAAGCCTGTTACAAAAAGCAAAGCTTCAACAAGAGCGGCTACTTTTCGGGCAGGGAAAGGTTCATCCCTCTAGGGGGATGCTGTGCTATGTAAAATGGCTGCAAGGTCACAGCCTTGAGGGCGCTGGAAGTCTATTCTCCTGTTCCACATGAAGTAGTGTGGTGAACTTCAAACGTCCGTTCATCTGCAACCAAGCTGGCAACCTTTAACTGATTCTTTCAAGCAGGTAAAAAATAAATTAAAAGAAATCCCTACACTGATGTTCCTTGATTTACACTGTTAAATCGTTCATTAACATGTAATTCTGGCTAAGAATTACATTTGAGACTCCTTGTTCAGATTTTGGTTAACAGTACAAATCTTTCCGAAATTCAAGTTCTTATTAATCAATCATTTGTCAGCTAGGATACATTCAGGCATCAGCTGCAACTACAGAATAGATGCACTGCCTCAGCGCTTTGGAAAGACAGAATCTAGAACACTACTAGCAGACAAAATATCTGTTTCTAGACAGCATATGTGCAGTACAGCAAGATAAAAACATATATTCATATGTTGGCTTGTTTAAGCCTCAAGCCCTCAATCCTTTGTTGAAATACAATAATTTCATTCCTATGGGTTTTTTTTTTCATTCCTATGGTTTTTAATACCAAAAACTCAACCTCCAGGAGGGCTAAAGTCTAATTTATACTCCAAACCAAGTAGCAGTGCAGTTCGCTACTACTGAGGCTGAATCCATAAAGACTTCAAGACCACGTCCAGAAGACAAGTTATTATATATAACACCCTAGAAGGTCTGAAACATAATAATCATATACATAGCAGGTCCTCCAGAGCTTTTTACCTATAACATGGTTTTTGATGAAAGTTATTTAATGTACTGGAGATAACTGTGACTTACTGATCAAATATTTGAGTACTTGTACTTACCTGGGATTTCATTTCTGGTGAAAGAAAAAGGAAGAACAGGACTCACTTAAAAAAGAAAACAAACTTTATAAGTGAAAGTAAAAATCTTATCACACACTATCACTTTTGGAAGCAGCATAGAGGGGCAGTCAACGGTAAAACACTGGTGAAGTAGGTCAAAACTCTAGGCCAAAAATCCATTATTATTATCATCAGTGACAGTACCACAACTGTGCCCTTCATAATTAATAATCACTCCTAAGAATCTTCATTTGGCACCAGCTGATGCGTTTAAGAGAAACACTCTGGGAGGCTTTGAATCAGTCTTGGTTTTTTGTTAGCCAAGTTACAGGAAAATGTTTAAAGTGGGGGGAAGGGAAGAAGGAAACGGACCAGAAAAAGAATTTAAGCCAGAAACCAACAAAGCACTGATAGTTCCAAACATGTCAGACACTAAAATGACTGATATAGGCTCAAGTGGTTTATTAAACCTATAAAAAGACTACACCAGCAAAGTCCCCATTTATCTGTAGAGTTCAGAAACTAAAACAAGGAATATTTTAGCTTAAAACCTTATCTCAAGAGAATCATATACACTTCACATGAATAAAAATACCTGAAACCAAAAAAAAAAAAAAAAAAAAAAAAAAACCTGAAACCAAACATTTTTAATTGCTCCAATACCCCAAATATAAAGAAAAACTTAATTCAGAAGACTGGGCAATCTCTATCTCCCCTCCACACTAACCACCCATCCCATGGAAGACCAAGGGAGATCAGACTTTCCAGACTTAGGCAACACCTGGCTGCTGCAAAATTCTATGGAGACTCCTTGTGGAACAGCAGTCTCCCATCTCTTGTGTCTCTCCCTGTCATGATCATGCAGGAAGCAAGTCTGGCTGTGCTATTTGTTATCACTGTCTGTCACCCATCTGCAACATGATATTGCTACAAAGATAAGTACAAAGTAACGTATCTAGTTCCCTTTCCCCCAGAAGGTTGAGGCTCAGGTACAGGGGTAATTCTCCTGTGCACACAGTCATAATTTAGGCCGACTCAGTGACTACAACAGGCTTCATCATGTGATCAGGTTTGTTGCCAGCTGCATAATGCTCCCACATCTGTAGATAGAGCTGCTCTAGTTCCATTGTGTATTGTTTGGTGTTGAACAGAGGGCTAGATATTCTCTGCTTCCAGACTTTGCCACGAATTCTCTTCAGGTATTCTAGATCAGTTCCCAGTTTCACAGCTATGTCTTCATACTCTTGTCTATTTTTAGCAATAAGCTCAAGACAGCCTAAACAAGTGAGCTGGGAAGCTGCAACTCGGGAAGCAAGAGTCTCTCCTGGCATAGTCACCATGGGTGTCCCCGACCAAAGGACATCCATCCCTGTGGTGTGTCCATTACAGAGTGGAGTGTCCAAGCAGACATCAGCCAGCTGGCCTCTCCGAACATGTTCCTCTTTAGGAGCAACTGGTGAAAAAATGATACGGTTCTGGGGAAGGCCCATATTTTGCACGTACTGTTGAATATTAGGTTCTCCTACTGCTGGGAAACGCAACAGCCACAGTACGCTATTGGGAACACGCTTCAGAATATTTGCCCACATCTGCAAAGTAGATGGGTCAATTTTATATAACTGATTAAAGTTACAGTACACAATGGCATCTTCCGGTAACCCGTACTGAGAACGTGTGGTTACAATAATGGTACGGGGAACCTCCTCTCCAGTGGCAGCCTTATTGTTGATCTGGGTAGTTGCCAGTCCATTGCTAATACTGAATCCATTAATTGTTATCTGAATTTGTCCTCTGTTAATCATTTCAATAACTGCTTCTGCAATCGTATTCATAGGAATGACAGGCATATTGAGAGCTATATTACTGCTGTCTGTGTTGTTTCCTCCATCAGGACATTTCATCTTGACAATTTTCACATCTGGTAGACTATCAAGAAATGCTTTGAGGTCGATGCCATTCAGCACAATTCGATTGTCATAAATGTGCCCATTGGACTTAAAATCGATGACTGCTTTTTCCTTCAGGTGAGGGAACATATTAGCATGATCACCAATAAAGAAAGTATGGGGCATATAAGCCAGTTTCTCAGAATACTGCTCAGCAACTTCAGCAGGTGAAGTTTCCTGATCAGTGATGATATAATCCATGAAAAGTGCGCCACTAGTCCCAGGGTACCCCAGCCACATTGCCTGAAGAGGAGCTGGCCTGAGAGCAAAGAGTTCATTTCGAGCACCCCTGGTATAACCATTCATATTTACAAGGATGTGTATACCATCTTGATGGATGCGATCAGCTGCTTTTCCATCGCATGGAATCTGAGAAAGATCAACGAAATGATCGGCTTCTGCCATCACCTTCGCTCGGAAGTTTGTGCCATCATCTGGGCTCAGGGCATAACAGAATACCTCAAATTTATCACGATTGTGCATGCCTGGAATAGACTGCATAAGATGAGAAGTAGGATGGTTCCCAAAGTCAGAACTCACGTATCCTACACGCAGTCGACCATCACTGAGCTTCAAGTCCTTTGGATGTTCATACGGTGGTTTGTGAAGGACACTGATGTTATCCAGGCAGAGGTGCCCATGCCTCTCGGCAATAGCCTTCCTGACGCCGTGAGGAAGAGGATATAACATGCTGTGATGAGGCTGCACGGAAGGCAACCTGTTCTTCTCTAACTGGTCAGCCACAACGCTGACCAGCCTCTTCATGCGCTCATCATAGTCTGTCCAGTCACAGACAGTCTGCAGGCAATGAGCCAGATTACAATACGCGTCAGGAAAATCAGGTTGAAGCTTCAGAGCAGTGCGGTAAGAAGCAATTGCTTCTGGAATATTCCCTGAATCCTGGTGAATGGAAGCCAGATTGCTGTGGGCTTCCGCAAATGCAGGGTCAATCTGAATGGCACGAATATAACACTGCAAGGCTCCCTGAACATCCTGCATCCCCGTTAGAGTGTTTCCCATATTACAGTAGGCCTCAGCAAAGGTAGGACTGATTCGAATAGCCTCCTTATAATGCATCAGAGCTTCCTGCACTTTTCCCTGCTGCTGCAATACACTTGCTAAATTTGAATGGGCAGCAGCAAACTCTGGGAAGACTTCTAATGCTTTACAATACAAGCGAACTGCCTCTTCAATGTTTCCCTGTTCTCGCTTGGTATTGGCTAGGTTATTCAGAGAGTCTGCATGGGTGGGACACAGCCAGAGAGCTGTATTATAACAATCTTCTGCTTCGGCAACGCTGCCCTTCTCTTTGAGAGCGTTGGCTAGGTTGCAGTAAGCGTCCGGGAAGTGTGGTTGCAATTCAATAGCTCGCCTGTAGGTGTCTATTGCCAGATCTATCAGGCCTTGCTCATAGTATACACAAGCCAGGCTGCCATGTACCACTGCATGATTTGGACTCAAGCTTAGGGCACGAAGGTAAGCTGCCACAGCTCGTTCAAAAATCCGTGCCTCTTTGAAGACATTTCCTAAATTGATATAAGCATCCAGAAAATTGGGGTCATGGGTGACAGCCTTTTCAAAGTGATGAATTGCAAGCCAAATCTCCCCTTGTGCATTGAAAACACAGCCAAGATTACTCCAAGCTACTGCAAAGTTCGGTTGCGTCTCAATTGCTTTCAAATAACATGCCTTGGCTTCTTCCACGCGACCCAGGGCTTTGAGCAGGTTCCCCAGGTCACTGCAAACACAGTACAGATCAGGATTGTACTGAAGAGCAGAGGCGTAAGCTTGTACTGCCCCTTCCATGTCGCCTGCTGCTACCAAAGCGGCTGCCAGGTTAATATAACCATCGATGAAATCTGGTTTGAGACGCAACGCATGCCGGTAATGCTCGATTGCTTCCTGCAACTGCCCGCTTTCCTTGTACACATTCCCCAAATTCGAATAGGCTTCTGCCAGAAGAGGGTTCTTTTTAATTGCCAGACTACTAAAGTGGGCAGATCCGTCCAGCCTTCGACACCGGAAGTGTATAGATGAAAGTAATAAAAGTACACCAGTATTGTCTGGCTCTTGTCTCCAGAGCTGCATGCAGTGTCTCTCAGCTGCCTCAAAATCTCCCGCCTGATAGGCTCGCTGTGTCAACTCTGCTAACCCTTGGAAGGAAAGCATACATTTCGTTGGGTCTGTGCTGTCGGCCACGTTGCCCACGGAAGACGCCATCTGGAGCTTCTGGAGGGAGTGTGAAAAGAGGGTAATTGAGTCCCGCTGCTGCCACTACTGGCAAGAATGTTTCTAGAGGTAGCAAATACAAGGGCAGCAGCCGTACCACTGCTTTGGCAGGCTTAAGCGGCGGCAACAGTTACATACACTGAACCTTAGGAACTCTGGTTGGCCATCTATGTCTCACGGTCTTGAAAAAATTCACAATGAAGTCTTTTTTAATTGATAAAATGGTTCTAAAGTTTATCTGGAGATGCAAGAGGGAAGAGATGTGGGGACATATGTATATGTATAACTGATTCACTTTGTTATAAAGCAGAAACTAACACACCATAGTAAAGCAATTATACTCCAATAAAGATGTTAAAAAAATATAAAGTTTATCTGGAAGAATAAATGGGGCTATTGATAATAGAATTCTGAAAATTAAAATTAAGAGGTTAGACTTGTTCTAATGGATACATTTTAAAATGAATGCTAAAGAGACAACCGTTGAACCACTATGATACAGTCAAATAGAAAGCTCTTATACATCTAGCAGAAAGTGCTCAAACATCTCTTCATATTTTTGGAAACAGTGAATGTTGGAGGAAATAATGGTAATAGAGAAAGTATAAAATAAATAATGTTGGAATAATGGTTAAGGAAGGGTAGTTAATTTTTTACCTTAAAATACGTTCTAAAACAAATCTGACTGTATTTACCTAAAATCAATTATAGAGAAGTTAATGTAAAAAAATTTAAATCATTATTCAGAGGGAGCACAGAAAATATGTAACAGATTCACGATGGTATAAGTCACTAAATCCAATGACTTTGCAGGACCAACTGATAATCTTGACTACCAACACTCTTTTTCTTCCCTTTGCTTCCTTTGACTTCTATGACACACACTGCCCTGATTTTTCACCTCACTTTGGTTGCTACTTCTCCAATTCCTTTGCAAGATTATCGTCCTTTGAAAGCCATTACATGTTTGAGTTCCTCAGGGCCCATTCGTTCTCTACACTGTCTCCCAAGATATTCACATTTACCCACGGCTCCAATTACCACCTCTACTCAGGTGACTCAAATGTAACTCTCCCCCAGGCATTTCTTACCTATCAGTATAAGTCAGAATCCCTGAAAGAGAAAGGTGGCACACTCAAATGTACCGTAATTAAGGAGACTGTAGTCAAGAGATCATTTGCAAAGGGTTTGGGGAAAACAACAGAGGACAGTAGTCCAGCATCTCAGGGAGCTTTTACTGCCTAGGCTTAAAGGAGGAGGTTAGGGACTTCCCTGGTGGCTCAGTGGTTAAGAATCCACCTGCCAGTGCAGGGGTTCAAGCCCTGGTCCGGAAAGATCCCACATGCCACGGAGCAACTGAGCCTGTGCGCCACAACTACTCAGCCTGCACTCTAGAGCCCGCGAGCCACAACTACTGAGCCCACGTGCCGCAACTACTGAAGCCCGCGTGCCGCAACTTCTGAAGACCGGGCACCTAGAACCCGTGCTCTGCAACAAGAGAAGCCACCGAAATGAGAAGCCCACTCACTGCAACGAAGAGTAGCCCCCACTTACCACGACTAGAGAAAGCCCGGGCGCAGCAAAGATCCAACCCAGCCAAAAATTACTTAATTAATTTTTAAAAAAAGGACGAGGTGGAAATGATTACTGGATTCGAGAGAGAAAAAAAGAGGAAGAGGTGGGAGGAAGAAGAGCAGGAGGAGCAGGAGGCAGAGGAAGAGGGCTTCAAGGAGGCAGGGTGGAAAGAGGAGGAGGTGGGGAAGAGGAAGAGATGATGCAGGATGTATATCGTATCGAGTAAATACTCAGCCTTCACGCTTCTTCCTTCATGTACCTCCTATGGGCTGAACGCAACTAGAAGGCAGAGCACACGGGAGCAGGTGCTGGGGATACATGGAATCTTGACATCCCACACACGTCAATGTCTCCGGGCAGGGATCAGCGTAGAGATGGGTGGAGAGTGGCTCTAGATGGGGAGGCAGAAGATATCTACCTAACAGACACCTCCGGCTTGGCTTCTTCTCTAGGACATCCCAGGGATATTTAAAACTCAGCAGGTCCAAGATTAAACTCATGAACTGCCCACTCCACAACCTCTCAAGAACAAGACTAATGAAAAACAAACTGGTCCTCTTTCAGTGTTTTCTGTGTCATCAAATGGTATCAAGGTCAGGCCTGTCTTCCCATAACTGTGCAGGAATGGATTGGAGTGGGGCAACAGTAGGTGCAAATAGATCATTGAGGACGCTATTCCCCTAGTCCAGACACAAATGATGATAGAATGGGCTGAGGAAGTGTTGGTAATGATGAACAGAAGTGGATGGATTGAAGTGGATAGATTGAAGAGATATTTAGAAAGCAAAGTTGTTAGGACTTGTTATGAGATTGGATGTTTGGAGGTAAAAGTAATGTGGTTGTCAAAGATGACACCTTCAGTGATTTCCCATAGATCTTAGGAAGGAGACACAACTCCTTAACATGGACTTACTGGCCCTGCGTGGTCAGCATCCCCCACTTCCCACCCTTCAACCTTCCGCCTTCACTTACGCCAGGCCCCTCTGAGGATGTGGACCATGTTCTACATTCTTTCAGTCCTTCCTGTTTCCTGTGCTTGCCCCTGAGCAGGACATTTGGACCTGCTCTTTCCACTGCCTGTAATGCTCTTAGCCCACTACCTAAGTCCTCTTTATCATTCTTAGCTCAGTCACCACTTCCCCAGGAAAGCTTCCCCTGACTTCCCTAACTAGACCTAACCCTCCTATGAAAGCGCTCCTAGACTGGGTCCTTCCCTCTGTAGCCTCTATCCTTTAGTAGCTTACACACACTTGTGTGGCTTTTCAGTGAACGTCTAACATATTCTCAATCCCCCACCAGGATATGAACTCCACGAGGGCAGGGGCTGTGTCTTTCTTGTCTCACAATAAATAGTCTTATTGCCTCTCGTAGTACTTGGCACCTTGTAGTACACACACACACACACACACACACACACACACACACACACACACACTCTCTCTAATGAATGAATGAATAAAAGTAAAAGCAATGGAATACATCATGCAGAAACACACTGATGGATTTAATAGACTTAAATTATAATCTTCTCTATATTAAACAAGAGTAAGGAGTAAATGATAAGTGATAAACTTAGAGATATATTCATAATATAAAGACAAGAAGACTATATCTCAGTAGAGTTCTTGCCACATCAACAATACAAATAATACCCAACAGGAATTGACAAAAACAAAACAAACAAAAAAAAACCCCTAGAACAGAAAGAGTTATGACAACTTTTCACTGTAAAAATTGAAACTCCAAATAAAACTGGCCTAAACAATAAGGAAACCCACTGTATCACGTAACCAGAAGGATAGGATGGCTTCCCTCAGGATCATGAGACGGTACCCAACGATCACCGGGGACAGCATGCTTTCTTGTGCACATTCATCAGAGGAGAAATGCAGTCTCTTTGTTAGCAATACAGTACAAATCCTGGGCTTCCCTAGTGGCGCAGTGGTTGAGAATCTGCCCGCCATTGCAGGGGACACGGGTTCAAGCCCTGGTCTGGGAAGATCCCACATGCCGCGGAGCAACTAGGCCTGTGAGCCACAACTACTGAGCCTGCACGTCTGGAGCTTGTGCTCCGCAACAAGAGAGGCCGCGATAGTGAGAGGCCCGTGCACCACCATGAAGAGTGGCCCCCGCTTGCCGCAACTAGAGAAAGCCCTTGCACAGAAACGAAGACCCAACACAGCCAAAAATAAATAAATAAATAATAATAAAAAAAAAAGGAATTCCTTTAAAAAAAATATTTAAAACGTGAAATTTTGATGACGTTTAAAAAAAAAAAAAGCATATTCAAGGAAATATAGAAACCTGTGATCTTTGGTGGAATTAGTTTACCTAGCTGTGTACTGAAAGGTAATGGTCTTTTGAGCCCCCTCTCTCACACTATCCTGCCCCCTGGGGCCACAGATAAACCTGTTAGCTAGAAAGCAAGCTGGTTGAGGCTGGGCAAAGATTTATGTATATCACCCAGGGCAAACTTTTTTCTGAAAAGGTGGGAAAAGCCTCAATAGTTATGAGGAAGGTGGATTCCAGAAGGCATGAATTAGCAATGGTCCTGAAGGGAATCCTGCAAGGGAATTCGGAGAAGATGGTCAGAGAATGAGGGCCGAGCTAGGAAGGGGCAGGATTGATATATGAGCCATAGTCCTTCATTGCGTTTGGAAATGGCTGCATTTGGCAGAAGACATCCTTATTCTTCAACGAACAGAAACATTTGCTTCCAAGTCATCTGGATTTTTTGCTCCCCTAAATAAATACTTCTGGATTCAATCAGAGTGGGAGACAAACAAGTTTAGTTGTTTAAAATCCCACTCATATTTCTGAGCCGTTTTCTTATCAATTATCATTGGAGTATCTTTCACTTAGTAAGTAACTGAGGTGCTAATTCTTGGTCTTGAAATGTGATACCAGACCCAAGCCATAGTCTTTGAAATCATTGGGTTAATGTGTCTTCATCTAGAAATGTGACTCCTCCTAAAACGATTTCCCTTAAAAACTGTGGGACATTGAACCATTCCAATTACCATTGGGCTCGCCAGTGATACAGATGGTGGGAAATTCCACCATACTTTATATATTATCTCACTGCCACTATAGCAAGAACTTGCTGAATTCTTTAGAGATTATGATGTTATTAACTCAGGTTCCATTTATAGGCCAGCATGACAAGGACAACTGCTTTCCTGTGTTGCATTTATTTCTTGATACTGATTCTTCCTCTTGCTTAGAAGCAGTTCCTTCATTGTTTCAAGTTAGTTACATTAATTTGGATCCGTTTTCCAATGTCAGACTATTTGCTTTTAATCATATGGTCTTGTCATCTGCATGTGTACTTTATTCTTAAGTTACTGATTACATTTAGAGGTAAATGAGTTAATATGCACCCTCACAGATCAACAAGAAACCATTACACATCTAGGCAGTAGTGACATAGAAATAAAGGCTACCTCTTTTGTAAGCAGTTTTTTTTTAATGTGAGTCCAGTAGCACTGAAACTTTCTTCAGCCTTACATATTTGAGTAGATTTTAGTATGTCATCTGTGTGGATTATGAGTTTGTAGGCTTTGGCTCTGAAAGCTGTAATTACCAATGTTTGAAAGACATCTGTGAGGGTGAGGATATGGAGAAGATAAGCCAAAAGCAAGATATATAATTACCACACCCTGTCTTCCTATTGGGAACTCTGGATGTTTTAAGCAATTAGGACGATTTACACAGGTCCTTCTCCTATCAGAGTGCAATATCAGGTTGCTCTGAATGTAAGTCATCAATCTTTCAGGCAGGAAGTGTCCTCTCTCACATACACTATCAGCTCATAGGTCCTTCAATGACTAGGGGTGGAAAAGATCCATACTTCTCTATTACTGAGTGAACATATCCCTGACTGTCCTGCTATAAAGGCAATTTTTATAGAGGGGAAAACACTGGGCCTGGAGTCAGGAGAGCTGATTCCCAGCTCTGAATCTCTCATGTGCTGTGACCCTGGCCAAGGCTTCAAGCCTCAATTTTCCCATCTGAAAAATGGAAATAGTATAACTACCTCATAGAATGATCACAAGCAAAAAGGTCATATTTATGAAAGTACTTTAAAAATACTATGAAATTTCTATACAGTTCAGGATATAGAAAATAAAAAATCATGTAGAGTTGCACCATTTCTTTGGAATGTTAAATATTTGTTTCTGTTTTCATCTCTGGTTAAATACTGAACATATATGCTTTCAATATTTAGGAATGCATTGAATGCATAGCTCCGCTATGAGTAGCTATGACTTGGAAATATTGGGAGAAATGACAAGATTCCTTGTTATTGATAATTAACAAAGGAACCCTTTCTTTCAAAGGTAAGGGTAGCTTAAACCTGACTCACAGTACTTTGCTCTGCCTGATTTTCTTTAAGGAAAACTGCTGAAAAGTTTTCTAAGAATAAGTGAGGTGAGATTGGCCCTTGAGTAAGGAGAGTGGGCAGCTAAAGCCTAAAGCTTCTTTTTCAATAACAAGTTTAAGTGCCTTGTTTATTTTCATGGGATTAAGTGACACTTGTATAAATACCTTACTGAGTAATGGTGCTGTGGCAAAAGTGAAGTTTATTTAAGACACTGCTCCACCCAAGGTGAGCAATTAAAGCAGGTATGTAAACTAAGTCACCTTTGGCTTCTCTACTCAACCCGATGAGTAAGTAGTACTAGAAAGGAAAAATGGTGTGGGGTATATGGCATGGCTGGAGGTGGGAAGAAATAGGAAGGCAGAAGAAGCCTCCCTGAAAGAATGAAGGAAGTGTGAACGGTGGTAGGGAAACTATAACAATTGAAAATTGATTCTGACTATTGATATCAGTCTATCAAGTTAATGCAAATTAAGGTGGCATGAGATTTCTTTAAAAAAAAAAAAAAGCCTTTTCCCCATACAGTGTAATAATAACCACCTTATTTTAAATGTAGCCAAGAAGGGCTGTGTTTGCTCATGTGATAGGGTTTCCATACTTCCCACAGCTGGGGAAGTATCAGCTAATATTGATTTAGCACTCATTTATACCTGATGGTCAGGACCAACTAGAATAGAGGAAAACTGGTACAAATTAGTGAGGCCCTGTGGTCCCAGTAAGTGGTCTGGGGCCCAACTGTTGTATATCAATACAAATAACTCTTCCTGGGAAGGAATGGAAAAAATATTTTAAATGGATCTGAATCTGCTCTCAGAAGCTCTAGTGCTATTGGGCTAAAGACCTCCTTTAAGAATGTTAGGAATGGGTAAGATCAAGTTACATTCTTAGAGTTTTATTATGTTTAGCTTATTAATTTAGGAGGTAAGCAAACTAGAAGCAGAACAGGCTTTAAAACATCTGAGTTTGTTATTATGAATAATAACTGTTAGCTGGTCCATTCCATTTACCTTTTCCTCAATGAAATTCTCTATAAAGAAATATCCATAAACTAGTCTTACATTTTAAATATCGCTGCAGATTATTTGGAACCATAGAATTAGATACCAATCCACTGAAAACTGTTTTCTTTGGGTAATTTCCACGAATTGACGTCAGTTATCCACAAATCTTTGTATTTGGCTAAACACTGAGAAAATATGTGGGGCCTGCAATTAAACTTAGTGAACTTTTAATCATTTTTAATCCACTGTTTCCCAAATTGGCCAAATCATAAACATCACCTGGGGAACTTGTTAAAAATTGTACAATCCTGCCCCTCCTGCTCCCAGACCTGCTGAATTAGACTCTCTAGGGAATGAGGCTGAAATCTGTATTTTTAGAAGGGCCCCAAGAATGCCTGATGAGATATATGTTTGGAAAACAATTCTATGTCCTTGTCGTATTCCTCATGATGTCAGAGCCCTTCAAACCCCAATATTCCCTTCTGACTACCCCTCTCCTCAGTGATCGCAGGCTTTTTTTCTGTTCCACCCCACCTAAGAAAGGCACATTCCCACCAACCACTGTGGCCCTCAGCAGCAGTGAGTCTCTGCGGCAGTTGCAGTGGAGGGCATCTACCATCTTGGGTGGGGAGGTCATGGAGTATAGGGATGGAGGTGTGGTCTGGAAAAGTCTTTCCAGAGATTCCCCTTGACAACCAGTTGTAGATGACATTGCTACCTCCTCAAATGGCCATGCTCAACTTCCTTTGCTCTACATAAATTTTTTCTTTACCTTCACTCTCTTAACGTCCCTTCTTCCTGTAAATGGAGGGGGAAACATTGTCCCGTTTTGTCAAACTTGTGCTCTTGATCAAATCCTCTACTGCCTCATGGAAACTAAATCTATTAGTCCTCCTCATTCCAACTTCATTTTTTTCTCTTTTGGCTTCTATTGGCATATCAGTAGACGTTTCTTCCCTCTGCTTTTTAAACTAAAGCAACATATACTTCCTTGGAGTCTGATGAACCCGAAGATCCCATTTTACTTCATGTCTTATGTTTACTGTCAAATTTCTCAAAAACAGAATTCTACATTACTTGCGTTCATCTTCTCACCATTCTCATCAACCCAACTGTACCCTGGCTTCCACAGAGCCACATTTTATGGACACTATTGGTGTGAAGATTTCCAGTGATGAGATCCAATGACTTTGCTTAGCCCTTAACCTTCTTCCCCATCTAACAGCTTTTGACATTGCTGATCACCACATCCTTTTAAAGACTTTATCAATTAGTGATCATTTAACTATAAGAACAGAAACCTATTCAAATGATTGAAACAGCAAGGGGGAGGGTAATATAAGACCAAAGAAACTCTCTCACAGAAAGTATAATAGGGCTGCACAGGGATTAGCATCAGGAACTAGGAAGCTATCAGTAACCAATAAAGTTTTAACAAATAATTCTCGGGCACCTGCTATATTCCAGGCACTCCTAGGTGTTCAGTGACCAAGTAGTCAACAGAAGAGACAAGGTCCCTGCCTTGAGAGACTTTATAATCTAGTGGGGAAGGCTTATATAAACAGGAAAACAATTGTGTATTAACAACGTATAATGAGCACTACAGATGAAACAAACTGACCTAATGATACATTATTATAGGTTATTAGTGATAGGGAAGGACTCAGAAAGGATACTCTGAAGACAAGGCATTTAAACTGAGATCTGAAGAATGGGAGGGAGCCACTCAGGGCAACTGAGGATTGGGGCTGCGGAAGGAGTGCTTTAGGCTGAGGATACACCTGTGTGCAGACCCTGCAGTGCTGTTTCGGGGGAAGTGAAAGGAGGCCACTGTGGCTGGAACATAAAGGGTGAGGGGGAGAATAGAGGGAGGCAAGGTTGGAGAAGGAGGCAGAAGCCAGAGCAGGCCAGGCCTTTTAAGTATTTAAAGGAATTTGGATCTCATGGCAAACTAATTGGAAAACATTGAACTGATTTAAGCAGGAAACAACAGGGTCCGATGTATTTCCAGGTTTACCCTGACTGATGAGCAGAAAATAGATGAAAGGAGGCAAGAGTAGAAGGTAGAAGACCAGTTGGCAGCTACAGCAATAGCTCAGGTAAGAGATGATGGCAGTTTGGTTTAATGTAGTAGCAGAGGAGATGAAGAGAAGTGGATGGACTACACATCTATTCACGAGGAGCAAATAAGAGGACCAGCTGATAGGTTAGAGTTGGGGAGGGAAGGAGAGGGAAAAATCAAGAATATTGCCTTGGTTGTCTTGTTTACAATAACTGGGTGAATGGTGATAACATTTACTGAAGTGGGAAAAAGTAAAGATAGAATTTCTTTTTAATAGTGAGGGGAGGAAAGCAGGTTGATAGAAATTGAGAGTTTAGTTCTATTTCAGATACATTAATTTCAGATATTCACGGAGACTTGACATGTCATACAGACAAATGAATATCTGAATACAGATTTTGGAGGAAATGTCTAGGCTAAAGAGATTAATTTGCGAATTTGTTACCATTTTTAGTATTTAAAGCTATGGGAATGACTGAGATTACCAAGAAGGTGAGTTCACAGACAAGAAAGCAGAGAATAGAGCCCAGTTTTTAGAGGGCAGTAGAGGAGGAAAAACCCCTGAAGGTCACTGAACAGCAGTGGTTAGAGATTTAGGAGACAGACCAGCCAATAGAAGAGATTTGGTTTTCAAGAAGTTGAGCCTGACCAACTGTGTTGAGAACTGCTAAAAGTTGGAGTAGGATGAGGTTCAAGGAACATCCACTGGGTCCAGCAATATGTAGGCTGTTGACAACATGGATTAGCAGTTTTCATTGGCGTGGTGGGGGTGGAAGTCAGATTCGAGTAGATTGAATAGGAAATCAGAGTTAACCTGTAGACATCTCTCTCAAGAAGGTTTGCTGTGAAGGGATCAGAGAATTAGTATTACAGATGGAAAGGGATAGCATAAGAATCTTTGTTTTTTTCTAAATGTTAGGATGGAGCATGTTTATACATATTGAGGATAATCAAGAATTTGATGATGAACAAGAGGAAGGGAATAACTGAAGAAATGAAACCCCTAAGAAGAGGGGAAGGAATTTAAATCATAAGTAGAGGAATGGCTTTTGACAGGAGAGGAAGAAAGAAAGGAGAGATGGGTCCAAATGCCAAAAGATTTGTAGATTTGATGGTAGGAATATACTGGAGTCGCATCAGGGTAGGCAGGTGTGGGGATGGTTTTAGAAGATTGAAGAAAAGGGATAAGACAGAAAATAGTCGTCATGGGAAAATGAGCATACTCTCAGTTTCGCTCTCTCTCTCACTCTCAGGTCATCTGTTCTCATTTTGATTTTCTGTAAGTTTCTCTCTCTCTCGCTCTCAGGTCATCTGTTCTCATTTTGATTGTCATTCGTTTCTTTCAGAAGGCAGGTTTCCTCCACTTTTCTGTTTCTGTGACAGAAGATGGCCACCCCATACACAGGTTTCTGTGATCACCCAGTTCATGCCCTTAATAGAATAACATTGTATTTCTTAATTCCAAATTCCCAGGGGAGAAAACCTGATTGGTGCAGCTTTGGTCAGTTATCGAACTCAGGTCAAACCAACCATGGTCAGAAGAACAAGGTCAAATTGTACAAACATAGCTGTCAGGCCCAAACCCTCTGTGTGTTGGCGGAGGATTAGATCTTAGAGAAGGGGACGTGAGCTCCCAGATACCCCACAGACATCTACCAAACATCCTCTGAGACACCAAATTCTTTAATTAAGAAGTTCTTCCCTTCTGCCTTCTTTCCTAGTTTTGTTTTCTTTGGATTGTTTATGTGCTTACTTTTCCTCCTCCACTAATGTATAATTTCTCAAAATTTTCGCCTTGATCCTCTTTTTCTTTATTTCTATATTTTTCTCCCTCGCCAACTTCATTTGTGCCCATGGCTTCAACTATCATATGTACATGGATAACCCCCCAAACCATACCTATGCTCTTCTCAACTATCATTTAAAAACTGCTCTTAAAAACTCCAAACGAGTTTTTTTCTCTTTTTTCCCCTTGTATCAAAATCAGATGATGAATGTTAACTCAACTAGTTACGGTAAACATTTCATAATATAGGTAAGTCAAGTCTTTACGCTGTACACCTTCAACTTATACAGTGCTATATGTCAATTATATCTCAATAAAACAAAGGAAAAAACTGTCTCCACTTGAATATCCTCTGGTTCTCTTATTTATAGATGAGCTCATTATCTTCTCCCAAACCTGCTCCTTCTCTTGGCTCCCTATTCCTGTTAAAGCCACCACTATCCTCTTAGGCATCCAAGCCTGAAGCTTCAGAGTTGTCTGACGTCCTACTTTCAAGGTCCATCAGCTAAGAAGGAGTATCACCTGCATCTTTTCCTCCCCTCCATGTCCCCTATCATTCTCCTAACTCTCATTACCTAAACTCCCATGGACTATTCTCAAAGTCTACTAAATCATCTTCCAGTTTACAGTCTCCATCCAGGTTGTAAACTATTCTTGCATGAATATTCAAAAAGCCCAGCTCCATTCATGTTCTCCCCACCCGCTCAAGAATCTTCAACAGCTCCTCCCTGCATACTCGATAAAGGGCAAGCCTTGCCTGGCAACCTCCATGACATGTCATCAACAGACCAAGACTTATCTTCCATTTACCATCAGTCGAGGCACACTGCTCGATCATCTCCTAACACAGCCTGTGTATCCCTAGTGACAAGATTTCCTCATACTCTTCTTTCCTGAAGCCTTTCCTCAAAAATGATCTTTCCCTCCCATTGCTTCCATTGGCTTTATTTGCACCTCTCTTATGGAAGACCTGTGTTTAGACATGGTTTCTACCTTTATCTGTAGAAATTACCTTTTTACCTCTGAGAGACTACAATTTACCAAAGTATGAAAACAAGGATCTCTTACAGAGTATACAAGAGCGTCGCACTTTGAAGGCATTTAATAAGTGACTTGATGAGGAATTACTAAGGCCTGATGCTACTATTATTGCTATTAAATGCTCATGTAGGCCTATTAAATATATTAATATGAACCTTTTCAATAGGATGCTTGGTAGGACACTGGAAACCTTCTCAATAGGATGCTTGGTAGGACACTGTGCTATAAAAAGTTTAAAATAATTTTAATAACTTCTCTAGTCAAGCGCTGCTGATGAGTTGATTGCACCTTAACAGCAGTCACTCAACACACTTATATGGTAAAAAGTAAAATTCAGTCACAGAGGAGGAAATTAATCGACACATTTTAATCACTCCAAACTCTCACTTAAAAAAAATAGTATTATGATAATCAAGCACAGTCTCTTCATAGGACCACTACTGCTCTCATGTACTGTTGACACCATGTTTGGAACTAAAACAAATGAAATGTCACAGCAAAGAGAGAATATTTGCAGGTTTCTGGCCCCCAAATCTTGATTTAGCCTCGGAATGTGTTGGCTTTGTTCAATACAGTCTTTTAGTTAAATGATAAAACTCTACTTATGCATCAGCCTAGGGGATGTGCCCCTGGCATCATAGTTGGCGATAGGAACTGCTGTGGAGATGAAAGCTGAACAATTGGTGGTCCTCATCACTATTTTCTATCCAGGCAGGAATAATTGCATGCATACTCTTTTGATATTTATCACTTAAAAAACAAGATACCCCCTCTTTCTCTTGCCTCTTCTGAACTTCTTTTAAAAACAAAGCATAGGGACTTCCCTGGCGGCGCAGTGGATAAGAATCTGCCTGTCCATGCAGGGGACACGGGTTCAATTCCTGGTCCGGGAAGATCCCACGTGCCGCGGAGCAACTAAGCCCGTGCAACACAACTACTGAGCCTGTGCTCTAGAGCCTGTGTGCCACAACTACTGAGCCCACGCGCCGCAACTACTGAAGCCCACACGCCTAGAGCCTGTGCTCCTCAACAAGAGGAGCCACCACAAGGAGGAGCCCGTGCACCGCAATGAGGAATAGCCCCTGCTCGCCACAGCTAGAGAAAGCCTGTGCACAGCAACGAAGACCCATCCCAGCCAAAAATAAATAAAGTTAAATCTTTAAAAAAAAAAAAAAAAGCATAGGGAAAAGCTCCTTGACATTAGTCTTATCAAGGATTTTATGGTTCTGACACCCAAAGCATCACAACAAAAGCAAAAATCAACAAGTGAAACTACATCAAACTAAAAAGCCTTCTGCACAGCAAAAGAAACAATCAACAAAAACGAAAAGACCACCCACAGAATGGGAGAAATATTTGCAAACAACATATTTGATAAGGGGTTCATATCCAAAATATATAAGCAACTCATGCAATAGCAAAAAACCAAAACAATCCCATTAAAAATGGGCAAAGGATCTGAGTAGACATTTTTTCCAAAGAAGATATTCAAACGGTCAACAGGTATATGAAAAGGTGCTCAACATCACTAATCATCAGAGAAATACAAATTAAAACCGAAATGAGATACCACCTCACACTTGTTAGAATGGCTATTATCAACAAGTTAAGCAATAATAAGTACTGGTGAGGATATAGAGACATGGGAACCCTTGTGCACTGTTGACGGGATTGTAAACTCGTGCAGCCACTATGTAGAACATTATGGAGGTTCCTCAAAAACTTAAAAATAGAACTACCATATGATCCAGCAATCCCACTTCTGGGTATATATCTGAAGGAAACGAAATCAATATCTCAAAGAGATATGTGCATTCCCATGTTCATTGCAGCACTATTTACAACAGCCAAGATATGAAAATAACCCAAGTGTCCACTGATGGATGAATGGAAAAAAATTGTGGTATATATACACAATGGAATATTATTCAGCCATAAAAAGAAGGAAATCCTGCCATTTGTGATGACATGGATGAACCTTGAGGGCATTATGATACGTGAAGTAAGTCAGATGGAGAAAGACAAATACTATATGATCTCACTTACATGTAGAATCGAAAAAAATCCAAACTCATATGAACAGAGAATAGGAGCAGGGGCTGGGGAGTGGGAGAAATGGGTGAGGGTGGTCAATGGTACGAACTTCAAGTTATAAGATGAATAAGTTCAGGGACGTAATGTACAGCATGGTGACTATAGTTAACGACAGTATATTGTATATTTAAAAGCTACTAAGAGAATAGAATTTAAAAGTTCTCATCATAAAAAAGGTTTATAACTATGTGAGGTGATGGATGTGTTAAGTAACCTTATCGTGTTAATCATTTTGCACTAAATACCCATATCAAATCATTACATTACACGCCTTCAACTTACACAATCTTTTATGTCGATTACATCTCAATAAAGCTGGGGGGGAAAGAAACAAAGTAAAATATTTATTATTTACATGAAATGTTCCTTTCTACTTAATTAAATATATATATTTTTCAGTTTCCTTACACAGGCCTCTTGAGAATTGCTCCTAACAGAGAGAGAGAACTAACTACATACCAGCAGATGTCACTCTGTAAGGGATCCTCCTCAACTGTCCTTCTCTGTCAGTTTCAGTTGGTTATTTTTTTTTTCCTGCAAATTTCAACTGCCTTTTCTCCATTACC